>NC_091294.1:78219200-78347248 GCF_038502225.1 Cherax quadricarinatus
CAGTGCTGATAGCTGCTAGTTACAGGTGATGCTACCTGGTATGTAGTGCTGATAGCTGGTAGTTACAGGTGATGCTAGCTGGTATGTACAGTGCTGATAGCTTCTAGTTACAGGTGATGCTAGCTGGTATGTACAGTGCTGATAGCTGGTAGTTACAGGTGATGCTAGCTGGTATGTAGTGCTGATAGCTGCTAGTTACAGGTGATGCTAGCTGGTATGTACAGTGCTGATAGCTGCTAGTTACAGGTGATGCTAGCTGGTATGTAGTGCTGATAGCTGCTAGTTACAGGTGATGCTAGCTGGTATGTACAGTGCTGATAGCTGCTAGTTACAGGTGATGCTAGCTGGTATGTACAGTGCTGATAGCTGCTAGTTACAGGTGATGCTAGCTGGTATGTACAGTGCTGATAGCTGGTAGTTACAGGTGATGCTAGCTGGTATGTACAGTGCTGATAGCTGGTAGTTACAGGTGATGCTAGCTGGTATGTACAGTGCTGATAGCTGGGCTGACGACATTATTCTCGTCCAGATGCAGTGTTTCATCCCGTGTTCATCGTCAGCGCTGACAGCTTTTCACATAGTTCCTGCTGACACAGCAACAAGTGAAGTACTAGCAACAGGAGGAACAACAGAACAACAGAAGTAACAAGTTAAACAGGAGGCCGTCCTTTTGTAGGTCAGATTTCTAGTTAATTGTTTGTAGACATGGTTCTAGTCAATCTATCTATCTATCGATGTTGATCTCTGTCTCTCTCTGACATATACACATCTATCAGTTTATATACTTTGATATATGTTATGTCTATTAGTATATATACACTGAGATATACACACCTCACATTGTATATACAGGGATATATATATATATATATATATATATATATATATATATATATATATATATATATATATATATATATATATATATATATATATATATATATATATATATATATTTATATATATATATATATATATATATATATATATATATATATATATATATATATATATATATATATATATATATATATATATACTGTGTATATACAGGGATATACAGTGTATATACAGAGATATACACTGTATATACAGAGGCATACACTGTATATACAGTGACATACAGTGTATATGTTAGGTAAGACATATGCAACAGTTAGGTATCTTTATTATGAAACGTTTCGCCTACACAGTAGGCTTCTTCAGTCAAGTACAGAAAAGTTGATAGAAGCAGAAGATACTTGAAGACGATGTAATCAGTCCATCACCCTTAAAGTTTTGAGGTGGTCAGTCCCTCAGTCTGGAGAAGAGCATTGTTCCATAGTATGAAACAATATGGAGAAGAAGTGACAGGATGGAGCTTATATAGCGCCAAGAGGTGAGACGTAGGCCACTAGGAGAGGTAAGAACTCAGATGTTGAGAGGTCAGGTCCCTCTCAAATCCAGCCGCTCTCACTAGTGGAAGTTGTCGAAGTTGATTGCAGGTCTGTACCAAGATACCCTTGTGTTGCAGTGTCTGACAGATTGAACATTAAAATGGTATAAAATACCGACAGGTTGTTAGGTAAGACACATATGCAACAGTTAGGTATCTTTATTATGAAACGTTTCGCCTACACAGTAGGCTTCTTCAGAAGTTGGATAAATTTAGATTTAGAAAGGACATAGGTAAGTACTGGTTTTCTAACAGAGTTGTAGATGCGTGGAACAGTCTTCCCAGTGGGGTGATAGAGGTTAGGACCTTGGGTAGCTTCAGAAGCACAGTAGGCTTCTGAAGAAGCCTACTGTGTAGGCGAAACGTTTCATAATAAAGATACCTAACTGTTGCATATGTGTCTTACCTAACAACCTGTCGGTATTTTATACCATTTTAATGTTCATACAGTGTATATGCAGGGATGTACACAGCGTATATGCAGGAACATACACATTGTATATACGGAGATATACACAGTGTATATAGTTGGCAGATCATACTACAGTGAGTATATATCCCCTGAGATGGATAACAAGGTCAGTACAGTGTGGCACCTTGTGTGAGAAGGTAGCTAGGTGCTGTGTACCTACCTAGGTGCTGTGTGTACCTATCTCGGTGCTGTGTGTACCTACCTAGGTGCTGTGTGTACCTACCTAGGTGCTGTGTGTACCTATCTAGGTGCTGTGTGTACCTACCTAGGTGCTGTGTGTACCTACCTAGGTGCTGTGTGTACCTACCTAGGTGTTGTGTGTACCTACCTAGGTGCTGTGTGTACCTACCTAGGTGCTGTGTACCTACCTAGGTGCTGTGTGTACCTACCTAGGTGCTGTGTACCTACCTAGGTGCTGTGTACCTACCTAGGTGCTGTGTGCACCTACCTAGGTGCTGTGTGTACCTTCTTACCTCACTATCTACCTAGGTACTGTGGCACCTATGTGTTCTGAACTCCTAGCATCACCTGTGGAACGTAATTAGGTTACAATGGGTGAATCTCAGCTGCCCTCAGCATCTACTGAGGCTAAAGAAGGTAGGTGAAGGTAGTTACATTGGTATGCAAATTTATTTGCATACTACTATAAGTAGTATGCAAATTAAGGAGTAAATTTCGTGATTATTTCATAATGTCTCCGGGTTAATTAGTGTATTTTGGGGTCTTTTAGTTTTCCTAAGAGTTTGTTAATGTTATCTAGCATCCTTCCAGCCGTTGTAACACTGTGGCTATCGTCAGTGCTACAACAGCTGTTGTTCTGTTAGGCTATTTTTTGCAAGCGCACTCCATGAGCAAATGTGGTTTATAATAATAATAATAATAATAATAATAATAATAATAATAATAATATCTTTATTTACTACCAGTACATGTACAAGGTATACAGACCATAGCTGACATCAATGCCATACTACTATGTAGAAAGTCCCTTGTTAAGTAGAGCATTTTGGGCAAATTAGGTCAGTTTTGTCCCAGGATGCGACCCACACCAGTCCACTAACACCCAGGTACCCATTTTACTGATGGATGAACATAGACACCCGGTGTAAGGAAACACGTCCAATGTTGCCACTCCTTCTCCAGGAAATTCTCCCGTTCAGGTCATGACTGTTGTTGAAATTCATGGTGGATGTTACATCTATGAGGCGTGCTAGTGATGTAGATGGTGGACAACATGCTGGTTTGAGTATCAGATCCTTGGTAAATTCAGCCCAGTAAAGTCAACTTGTGGTGGGAGTCTGATGAGAGTTGACTAAACTGGTGATTGTGGAGCGCTGTGTCGACGAAGGTGTGGAAGAAAATGAAAGGCAACACCTCACAATGACAGGTTATCATCAGAAATAGTGTGAAGGATCCCAAGAAAACCAGCAAAGATCTAGAGAGATTTTGCTTCAGCTGGTGTAAATGTTGGATCTTTAACTATCCAATGATGGCTCCTTGAAGATGAATAAACTGCTAGAAAACCCAAAAGGAAATTATTGATTGGTATTCAGAAAACAGCTGCAGTGGGAGCTGGACAGACATCTAAAGTCAGTACCTGACCAGCCAGGCTATGATTCCTATGTTGATTTATGTGTGACCAGCAGTAACAATCTGGTTGTCTTCTACACCCCCTGATTGTCTTCAAGACCCCCTGATTGTCTTCAAGACCCCCTGATTGTCTTCAAGACCCCCCTGGTTATCTTCAAGACTCCCTCGTTGTCTTCAAGACCCCCTGGTTGTCTTCAAGACCCCCTGGTTGTCTTCAAGACCCCCTGGTTGCCTTCAAGACCCCCTGATTGTCTTCAAGACCCCCTGATTGTCTTCAAGACTCCCTTGTTGCCTTCAAGACTCCCTCGTTGCCTTCAAGACTCCCTGCTTGTCTTCAAGACCCCCTGGTTGCCTTCAAGACTCCCTGCTTGTCTTCAAGACCCCCTGCTTGTCTTCAAGACCCCCTGGTTGTCAAGACCCCCTGGTTGTCTCCAAGACCCCCTGGTTGTCTTCAAGACTCCCTAGTTGTCTTCAAGACTCCCTGGTTGTCTTCAAGACCCCCTGGTTGTCTTCAAGACTCCCTCGTTGCCTTCAAGACTCCCTGCTTGTCTTCAAGACCCCCTGGTTGTCAAGACCCACTGGTTGTCTTCTAGACCCCCTGGTTGTCTTCAAGACTCCCTGGTTGTCTTCAAAACCCCCTGGTTGTCTTCTAGACCTCCTGGTTGTCTTCAAGACCTCCTGGTTGTCTTCAAGACCTCCTGGTTGTCTTCTAGACCTCCTGGTTGTCTTCTAGACCCCCTGGTTGTCTTCAAGACTCCCTGGTTGTGTTCAAGACCTCCTGGTTGTCTTCTAGACCTCCTGGTTGTCTTTAAAACCCCCTGGTTGTCTTCAAGACTCCCTGGTTGTGTTCAAGACCTCCTGGTTGTCTTCTAGACCTCCTGGTTGTCTTCAAAACCCCCTGGTTGTCTTCAAGACACCTGGTTGTCTTCAAAACCCCCTGGTTGTCTTCAAGACCTCCTGGTTGTCTTCAAGACCTCCTGGCTGTCTTCAAGACCTCCTGGTTGTCTTCAAGACCTCCTGGTTGTCTTCAAGACCTCCTGGCTGTCTTCAAGACCTCCTGGTTGTCTTCAAGACCTCCTGGTTGTCTTCAAGACCTCCTGGTTGTCTTCAAGACCTCCTGGTTGTCTTCAAGACCTCCTGGCTGTCTTCAAGACCTCCTGGTTGTCTTCAAGACCCCCTGGTTGTCTTCAAGACCTCCTGGCTGTCTTCAAGACCTCCTGGTTGTCTTCAAGACCTCCTGGTTGTCTTCAAGATCTCCTGGCTGTCTTCAAGACCTCCTGGTTGTCTTCAAGACCCCCTGGTTGTCTTCAAGACCTCCTCGCTGTCTTCAAGACCTCCTGGTTGTCTTCAAGACCTCCTGGTTGTCTTCAAGACCTCCTGGCTGTCTTCAAGACCTCCTGGTTGTCTTCAAGACCTCCTGGTTGTCTTCAAGACCCCCTGGTTGTCTTCTAGACCTCCTGGTTGTCTTTAAAACCCCCTGGTTGTCTTCAAGACTCCCTGGTTGTGTTCAAGACCTCCTGGTTGTCTTCTAGACCTCCTGCTTGTCTTCAAAAGCCCCTGGTTGTCTTCAAGACACCTGGTTGTCTTCAAAACCCCCTGGTTGTCTTCAAGACCTCCTGGTTGTCTTCAAGACCCCCTGGTTGTCTTCAAGACCTCCTGGCTGTCTTCAAGACCTCCTGGCTGTCTTCAAGACCTCCTGGCTGTCTTCAAGACCTCCTGGTTGTCTTCAAGACCCCCTGGTTGTCTTCAAGACCTCCTGGCTGTCTTCAAGACCTCCTGGTTGTCTTCAAGACCTCCTGGTTGTCTTCAAGACCTCCTGGCTGTCTTCAAGACCTCCTGGTTGTCTTCAAGACCCCCTGGTTGTCTTCTAGACCTCCTGGTTGTCTTCAAGACCTCCTGGCTGTCTTCAAGACCTCCTGGTTGTCTTCAAGACCTCCTGGTTGTCTTCAAGACCTCCTGGCTGTCTTCAAGACCTCCTGGTTGTCTTCAAGACCCCCTGGTTGTCTTCTAGACCTCCTGGTTGTCTTCAAGACCTCCTGGTTGTCTTCAAGACCCCCTGGTTGTCTTCAAGACCTCCTGGCTGTCTTCAAGACCTCCTGGCTGTCTTCAAGAGGGAACTGGACAGACACAAATCAGTACCTAAAGTACCTAACCAGCCGGGCAGTGGTTCCTATGTTGGTTTACATGCGACCAGCAGTAACAGACTGGTTGATCAAGTCCTGCTACACCGGGAGGCCTGTCATGGACAGGATCATGGGGGCGTTGATCCCTGGAATACCCTCCAGGTATATTCCAGTGAAGTACATGGTACAGATCAGTGGTAGTGAAGTACCTGGGTACAGATCAGTGGTAGTGAAGTACCTGGGTACAGATCAGTGGTAGTGAAGTACCTGGGTACAGATCAGTGGTAGTGAAGTACCTGGGTACAGATCAGTGGTAGTGAAGTACATGGTACAGATCAGTGGTAGTGAAGTACCTGGGTACAGATCAGTGGTAGTGAAGTACCTGGGTACAGATCAGTGGTAGTGAAGTACCTGGGTACAGATCAGTGGTAGTGAAGTACCTGGGTACAGATCAGTGGTAGTGAAGTACATGGTACAGATCAGTGGTAGTGAAGTACCTGGTACAGATCAGTGGTAGTGAAGTACCTGGTACAGATCAGTGGTAGTGAAGTACCTGGTACAGATCAGTGGTAGTGAAGTACATGGTACAGATCAGTGGTAGTGAAGTACCTGGGTACAGATCAGTGGCAGTGAAGTACCTGGTACAGATCAGTGGTAGTGAAGTACATGGTACAGATCAGTGGTAGTGAAGTACATGGTACAGATCAGTGGTAGTGAAGTACCTGGTACAGATCAGTGGTAGTGAAGTACATGGTACAGATCAGTGGTAGTGAAGTACCTGGTACAGATCAGTGGTAGTGAAGTACATGGTACAGATCAGTGGTAGTGAAGTACCTGGTACAGATCAGTGATAGTGAAGTACCTGGGTACAGATCAGTGGTAGTGAAGTACCTGGGTACAGATCAGTGGTAGTGAAGTACCTGGGTACAGATCAGTGGTAGTGAAGTACCTGGGTACAGATCAGTGGTAGTGAAGTACATGGTACAGATCAGTGGTAGTGAAGTACCTGGTACAGATCAGTGGTAGTGAAGTACCTGGTACAGATCAGTGGTAGTGAAGTACCTGGTACAGATCAGTGGTAGTGAAGTACCTGGTACAGATCAGTGGTAGTGAAGTACATGGTACAGATCAGTGGTAGTGAAGTACCTGGTACAGATCAGTGGTAGTGAAGTACCTGGGTACAGATCAGTGGTAGTGAAGTACATGGTACAGATCAGTGGTAGTGAAGTACATGGTACAGATCAGTGGTAGTGAAGTACCTGGGTACAGATCAGTGGTAGTGAAGTACCTGGGTACAGATCAGTGGTAGTGAAGTACCTGAGTACAGATCAGTGGTAGTGAAGTACCTGGGTACAGATCAGTGGTAGTGAAGTACCTGGTACAGATCAGTGGTAGTGAAGTACCTGGTACAGATCAGTGGTAGTGAAGTACCTGGTACAGATCAGTGGTAGTGAAGTACCTGAGTACAGATCAGTGGTAGTGAAGTACCTGGGTACAGATCAGTGGTAGTGAAGTACCTGAGTACAGATCAGTGGTAGTGAAGTACCTGGGTACAGATCAGTGGTAGTGAAGTACATGGTACAGATCAGTGGTAGTGAAGTACCTGGGTACAGATCAGTGGTAGTGAAGTACCTGGGTACAGATCAGTGGTAGTGAAGTACCTGGGTACAGATCAGTGGTAGTGAAGTACCTGGGTACAGATCAGTGGTAGTGAAGTACCTGGGTACAGATCAGTGGTAGTGAAGTACCTGGGTACAGATCAGTGGTAGTGAAGTACCTGGGTACAGATCAGTGGTAGTGAAGTACCTGGGTACAGATCAGTGATAGTGAAGTACCTGGTACAGATCAGTGGTAGTGATACAGTACAAAGGTGAACGTCTTCACAACGGACACATTCAACAACCACCAAAACACCAACCTCAAGGAAACTTCCGAACATTGTCAGTGTGTGAACTACTCAAGGTGAACATGAGTTCCAGCCTTGCTTGTTCATCCTCTCTCACTCTGGTTGTGTCTCTAACATGTTGATGTATAAGGTCGTCCCTGGGTGGCTTGTTATTGAACGAACAACGGACAAATACATTTTCCAGCATGATGTTGCTCCATGCTGTCCAGGAAAAAACTGACATTCTTGGTAGTTTGTGGTGTAAGAATCTAAACTAGCAGAGAAATTCTCCTAACTTCAAGCCACTTGAGAATCTTCAGGTGATAACTAATGCAGGATCACAGGATGTGTCTGTATAACTGTGGGGCACTATTTCTTGCTGTTATTAGTACCTGGTACTACTACCAGTGCTGTAGTACCTGGTACTACCACCAGTGCTGTTATTAGGACCTGCTACTACCACCAGTGCTGTTATTAGTACCTGGTACTACCACCAGTGCTGTTATTAGTACCTGGTACTAACACCAGTGCTGTTATTAGTACCTGGTACTACCACCAGTGCTGTTGTTAGTACCTGGTACTACCACCAGTGCTCTTATTAGTACCTGGTACTACCACCAGTGCTCTTATTAGTACCTGGTACTACCACCAGTGCTGTTATTAGTACCTGGTACTACCACCAGTGCTCTTATTAGTACCTGGTACTACCACCAGTGCTCTTATTAGTACCTGGTACTACCACCAGTGCTGTAGTACCTGGTACTACCACCAGTGCTCTTATTAGTACCTGGTACTACCACCAGTGCTCTTATTAGTACCTGGTACTACCACCAGTGCTCTTATTAGTACCTGGTACTACCAACAGTGCTCTTATTAGTACCTGGTACTACCACCAGTGCTCTTAATAGTACCTGGTACTACCACCAGTGCTCTTATTAGTACCTGGTACTACCACCAGTGGTTATTAGGATCTGGTACTACCAGCAGTGATGTAGTACCTGGTACTACCACCAGTGCTGTAGTACCTGGTACTACCACCAGTGCTCTTATTAGTACCTGGTACTACCACCAGTGCTGTTGTTAGTACCTGATACTACCACCAGTGCTGTTATTAGTACCTGGTACTACCACCAGTGCTCTTATTAGTACCTGGTACTACCACCAGTGCTCTTATTAGTACCTGGTACTACCACCAGTGCTCTTATTAGTACCTGGTACTACCACCAGTGCTCTTATTAGTACCTGGTACTACCACCAGTGTTCTTATTAGTACCTGGTACTACCACAAGTGCTCTTATTAGTACCTGGTACTACCACCATTGCTCTTATTAGTACCTGGTACTACCACCAGTGCTGTTATTAGTACCTGGTACTACCACCAGTGCTCTTATTAGTACCTGGTACTACCACCAGTGCTCTTATTAGTTCCTGGTACTACCACCAGTGCTGTAGTACCTGGTACTACCACCAGTGCTCTTATTAGTACCTGGTACTACCACCAGTGCTCTTATTAGTACCTGGTACTACCACCAGTGCTCTTATTAGTACCTGGTACTACCACCAGTGCTCTTATTAGTACCTGGTACTACCACCAGTGGTTATTAGGATCTGGTACTACCAGCAGTGATGTAGTACCTGGTACTACCACCAGTGCTGTAGTACCTGGTACTACCACCAGTGCTCTTATTAGTACCTGGTACTACCACCAGTGCTGTTATTAGTACCTGGTACTACCACCAGTGCTGTTGTTAGTACCTGATACTACCACCAGTGCTGTTATTAGTACCTGGTACTACCACCAGTGCTCTTATTAGTACCTGGTACTACCACCAGTGCTCTTATTAGTACCTGGTACTACCACCAGTGCTCTTATTAGTACCTGGTACTACCACCAGTGCTCTTATTAGTACCTGGTACTACCACCAGTGTTCTTATTAGTACCTGGTACTACCACAAGTGCTCTTATTAGTACCTGGTACTACCACCATTGCTCTTATTAGTACCTGGTACTACCACCAGTGCTGTTATTAGTACCTGGTACTACCACCAGTGCTCTTATTAGTACCTGGTACTACCACCAGTGCTCTTATTAGTTCCTGGTACTACCACCAGTGCTGTAGTACCTGGTACTACCACCAGTGCTCTTATTAGTACCTGGTACTACCACCAGTGCTCTTATTAGTACCTGGTACTACCACCAGTGCTCTTATTAGTACCTGGTACTACCACCAGTGCTCTTATTAGTACCTGGTACTACCACCAGTGGTTATTAGGATATGGTACTACCAGCAGTGATGTAGTACCTGGTACTACCACCAGTGGTTATTAGGATCTGGTACTACGAGCAGTGATGTAGTACCTGGTACTACCACCAGTGCTGTAGTACCTGGTACTACCACCAGTGCTCTTATTAGTACCTGGTACTACTACCAGTGCTCTTATTAGTACCTGGTACTACCACCAGTGCTCTCATTAGTACCTGGTACTACCACCAGTGCTCTTATTAGTACCTGGTACTACCACCAGTGCTGTAGTACCTGGTACTACCACCAGTGCTCTTATTAGTACCTGGTACTACTACCAGTGCTCTTATTAGTACCTGGTACTACCACCAGTGTTGTTATTAGTACCTGGTACTACCACCAGTGCTGTTATTAGTACCTGGTACTACCACCAGTGCTCTTATTAGTACCTGGTACTACCACCAGTGCTCTCATTAGTACCTGGTACTACCACCAGTGCTCTTATTAGTACCTGGTACTACCACCAGTGCTCTTATTAGTACCTGGTACTACCACCAGTGCTCTTATTAGTACCTGGTACTACCACCAGTGGTTATTAGGATGTGGTACTACCAGCAGTGATGTAGTACCTGGTACTACCACCAGTGCTGTAGTACCTGGTACTACCACCAGTGCTCTTATTAGTACCTGGTACTACCACCAGTGCTCTTATTAGTACCTGGTACTACCACCAGTGCTCTTATTAGTACCTGGTACTACCACCATTGCTCTTATTAGTACCTGGTACTACCACCAGTGCTCTTATTTGTACCTGGTACTACCACCAGTGCTCTTATTAGTACCTAGTACTACCACCAGTGCTCTTATTAGTACCTGGTACTACCACCATTGCTGTTATTAGTACCTGGTACTACCACCAGTGCTGTTATTAGTACCTGGTACTACCACCAGTGCTATTAGTACCTGGTACTACCACCAGTGCTCTTATTTGTACCTGGTACTACCACCAGTGCTCTTATTAGTACCTGGTACTACCACCAGTGCTCTTATTAGTACCTGGTACTACCACCAGTGCTCTTATTAGTACCTGGTACTACCACCAGTGCTCTTATTTGTACCTGGTACTACCACCAGTGCTCTTATTAGTACCTGGTACTACCACCAGTGCTCTTATTAGTACCTGGTACTACCACCATTGCTGTTATTAGTACCTGGTACTACCACAAGTGCTGTTATTAGTACCTGGTACTACCACCAGTGCTCTTATTAGTACCTGGTACTACCACCAGTGCTCTTATTTGTACCTGGTACTACCACCAGTGCTCTTATTAGTACCTGGTACTACCACCAGTGCTGTTATTAGTACCTGGTACTACCACCAGTGCTGTTATTAGTACCTGGTACTACCACCAGTGCTGTTATTAGTACCTGGTACTACCAGCAGTGCTGTTATTAGTACCTGGTACTACCACCAGTGCTGTTATTAGGATCTGGTACTACCAGCAGTGCTGTTAGTGGTGGTAGTGGTACCTGTGTGGTATTACTAACAGCACTGGTACCACTACTAGTGCTGTTACTAGGACCTGGTACTAGGTACTTGTGGTACCTAGTGTAAGCAGCAGCAACTGGGTAAGCAGGATACACTGTATTATTAGTGTAATAAATCCTGTTGTGGTCTGTTTGTAGTTGATATGGTCGAGTCACAGCTCCTGGCCCCGGGGGTCGAGTCACAGCTCCTGGCCCCGGGGGTCGAGTCACAGCTCCTGGCCCCGGGGGTCGATTCACAGCTCCTGGCCCCGGGGGTCGAGTCACAGCTCCTGGCCCCGGGGGTCGAGTCACAGCTCCTGGCCCCGGGGGTCGATTCACAGCTCCTGGCCCCGGGGGTCGAGTCACAGCTCCTGGCCCCGGGGGTCGATTCACAGCTCCTGGCCCCGGGGGTCGAGTCACAGCTCCTGGCCCCGGGGGTCGAGTCACAGCTCCTGGCCCCGGGGGTCGATTCACAGCTCCTGGCCCCGGGGGTCGAGTCACAGCTCCTGGCCCCGGGGGTCGATTCACAGCTCCTGGCCCCGGGGCGCGAGTCACAGCTCCTGGCCCCGGGGCTCGAGTCACAGCTCCTGGCCCCGGGGGTCGATTCACAGCTCCTGGCCCCGGGGGTCGAGTCACAGCTCCTGGCCCCGGGGGTCGATTCACAGCTCCTGGCCCCGGGGGTCGAGTCACAGCTCCTGGCCCCGGGGGTCGATTCACAGCTCCTGGCCCCGGGGGTCGATTCACAGCTCCTGGCCCCGGGGGTCGAGTCACAGCTCCTGGCCCCGGGGGTCGAGTCACAGCTCCTGGCCCCGGGGGTCGATTCACAGCTCCTGGCCCCGGGGGTCGAGTCACAGCTCCTGGCCCCGGGGGTCGATTCACAGCTCCTAGCCCCGGGGGTCGAGTCACAGCTCCTGGCCCCGGGGGTCGAGTCACAGCTCCTGGCCCCGGGGGTCGAGTCACAGCTCCTGGCCCCGGGGGTCGATTCACAGCTCCTGGCCCCGGGGGTCGAGTCACAGCTCCTGGCCCCGGGGGTCGAGTCACAGCTCCTCGCCCCGGGGGTCGAGTCACAGCTCCTGGCCCCGGGGGTCGATTCACAGCTCCTGGCCCCGGGGGTCGATTCACAGCTCCTGGCCCCGGGGGTCGATTCACAGCTCCTGGCCCCGGGGGTCGATTCACAGCTCCTGGCCCCGGGGGTCGAGTCACAGCTCCTGGCCCCGGGGGTCGAGTCACAGCTCCTGGCCCCGGGGGTCGATTCACAGCTCCTGGCCCCGGGGGTCGAGTCACAGCTCCTGGCCCCGGGGGTCGAGTCACAGCTCCTGGCCCCGGGGGTCGAGTCACAGCTCCTGGCCCCGGGGGTCGATTCACAGCTCCTGGCCCCGGGGGTCGATTCACAGCTCCTGGCCCCGGGGGTCGATTCACAGCTCCTGGCCCCGGGGGTCGAGTCACAGCTCCTGGCCCCGGGGGTCGAGTCACAGCTCCTGGCCCCGGGGGTCGATTCACAGCTCCTGGCCCCGGGGGTCGATTCACAGCTCCTGGCCCCGGGGGTCGCGTCACAGCTCCTGGCCCCGGGGGTCGAGTCACAGCTCCTGGCCCCGGGGGTCGATTCACAGCTCCTGGCCCCGGGGGTCGATTCACAGCTCCTGGCCCCGGGGGTCGATTCACAGCTCCTGGCCCCGGGGGTCGAGTCACAGCTCCTGGCCCCGGGGGTCGAGTCACAGCTCCTGGCCCCGGGGGTCGATTCACAGCTCCTGGCCCCGGGGGTCGATTCACTGCTCCTGGCCCCGGGGGTCGATTCACAGCTCCGGGCCCCGGGGGTCGAGTCACAGCTCCTGGCCCCGGGGGTCGAGTCACAGCTCCTGGCCCCGGGGGTCGATTCACAGCTCCTGGCCCCGGGGGTCGATTCACAGCTACAGGCCCCGGGGGTCGAGTCACAGCTCCTGGCCCCGGGGGTCGAGTCACAGCTCCTGGCCCCGGGGGTCGATTGACAGCTCCTGGCCCCGGGGGTCGAGTCACAGCTCCTGGCCCCGGGGGTCGAGTCACAGCTCCTGGCCCCGGGGGTCGAGTCACAGCTCCTGGCCCCGGGGGTCGATTCACAGCTCCTGGCCCCGGGGGTCGAGTCACAGCTCCGGGCCCCGGGGGTCGATTCACAGCTCCTGGCCCCGGGGGTCGAGTCACAGCTCCTGGCCCCGGGGGTCGAGTCACAGCTCCTGGCCCCGGGGGTCGATTCACAGCTCCTGGCCCCGGGGGTCGAGTCACAGCTCCTGGCCCCGGGGGTCGAGTCACAGCTCCTGGCCCCGGGGGTCGAGTCACAGCTCCTGGCCCCGGGGGTCGAGTCACAGCTCCTAGCCCCGGGGGTCGAGTCACAGCTCCTGGCCCCGGGGGTCGATTCACAGCTCCTGGCCCCGGGGGTCGATTCACAGCTCCTGGCCCCGGGGGTCGATTCACAGCTCCTGGCCCCGGGGGTCGATTCACAGCTCCTGGCCCCGGGGGTCGAGTCACAGCTCCTGGCCCCGGGGGTCGAGTCACAGCTCCTGGCCCCGGGGGTCGATTCACAGCTCCTGGCCCCGGGGGTCGAGTCACAGCTCCTGGCCCCGGGGGTCGAGTCACAGCTCCTGGCCCCGGGGGTCGATTCACAGCTCCTGGCCCCGGGGGTCGAGTCACAGCTCCTGGCCCCGGGGGTCGAGTCACAGCTCCTGGCCCCGGGGGTCGATTCACAGCTCCTGGCCCCGGGGGTCGAGTCACAGCTCCTGGCCCCGGGGGTCGATTCACAGCTCCTGGCCCCGGGGGTCGATTCACAGCTCCTGGCCCCGGGGGTCGATTCACAGCTCCTGGCCCCGGGGGTCGATTCACAGCTCCTGGCCCCGGGGGTCGAGTCACAGCTCCTGGCCCCGGGGGTCGAGTCACAGCTCCTGGCCCCGGGGGTCGATTCACAGCTCCTAGCCCCGGGGGTCGATTCACAGCTCATGGCCCCGGGGGTCGAGTCACAGCTCCTGGCCCCGGGGGTCGAGTCACAGCTCCTGGCCCCGGGGGTCGATTCACAGCTCCTAGCCCCGGGGGTCGAGTCACAGCTCCTGGCCCCGGGGGTCGAGTCACAGCTCCTGGCCCCGGGGGTCGAGTCACAGCTCCTGGCCCCGGGGGTCGAGTCACAGCTCCTGGCCCCGGGGGTCGAGTCACAGCTCCTGGCCCCGGGGGTCGAGTCACAGCTCCTGGCCCCGGGGGTCGATTCACAGCTCCTAGCCCCGGGGGTCGAGTCACAGCTCCTGGCCCCGGGGGTCGAGTCACAGCTCCTGGCCCCGGGGGTCGAGTCACAGCTCCTGGCCCCGGGGGTCGAGTCACAGCTCCTGGCCCCGGGGGTCGAGTCACAGCTCCTGGCCCCGGGGGTCGAGTCACAGCTCCTGGCCCCGGGGGTCGATTCACAGCTCCTGGCCCCGGGGGTCGATTCACAGCTCCTGGCCCCGGGGGTCGATTCACAGCTCCTGGCCCCGGGGGTCGAGTCACAGCTCCTGGCCCCGGGGGTCGAGTCACAGCTCCTGGCCCCGGGGGTCGATTCACAGCTCCTAGCCCCGGGGGTCGAGTCACAGCTCCTGGCCCCGGGGGTCGAGTCACAGCTCCTGGCCCCGGGGGTCGAGTCACAGCTCCTGGCCCCGGGGGTCGAGTCACAGCTCCGGGCCCCGGGGGTCGAGTCACAGCTCCGAGCCCCGGGGGTCGAGTCACAGCTCCTGGCCCCGGGGGTCGAGTCACAGCTCCTGGCCCCGGGGGTCGAGTCACAGCTCCTGGCCCCGGGGGTCGAGTCACAGCTCCTGGCCCCGGGGGTCGAGTCACAGCTCCTGGCCCCGGGGGTCGAGTCACAGCTCCTGGCCCCGGGGGTCGATTCACAGCTCCTGGCCCCGGGGGTCGATTCACAGCTCCTGGCCCCGGGGGTCGATTCACAGCTCCTGGCCCCGGGGGTCGAGTCACAGCTCCTGGCCCCGGGGGTCGAGTCACAGCTCCTGGCCCCGGGGGTCGATTCACAGCTCCTAGCCCCGGGGGTCGAGTCACAGCTCCTGGCCCCGGGGGTCGAGTCACAGCTCCTGGCCCCGGGGGTCGAGTCACAGCTCCTGGCCCCGGGGGTCGAGTCACAGCTCCTGGCCCCGGGGGTCGATTCACAGCTCCTGGCCCCGGGGGTCGATTCACAGCTCCTGGCCCCGGGGGTCGAGTCACAGCTCCTGGCCCCGGGGGTCGATTCACAGCTCCTGGCCCCGGGGGTCGATTCACAGCTCCTGGCCCCGGGGGTCGAGTCACAGCTCCTGGCCCCGGGGGTCGAGTCACAGCTCCTGGCCCCGGGGGTCGATTCACAGCTCCTAGCCCCGGGGGTCGAGTCACAGCTCCTGGCCCCGGGGGTCGAGTCACAGCTCCGGGCCCCGGGGGTCGAGTCACAGCTCCTGGCCCCGGGGGTCGAGTCACAGCTCCTGGCCCCGGGGGTCGAGTCACAGCTCCTGGCCCCGGGGGTCGAGTCACAGCTCCTGGCCCCGGGGGTCGAGTCACAGCTCCTGGCCCCGGGGGTCGAGTCACAGCTCCTGGCCCCGGGGGTCGATTCACAGCTCCTGGCCCCGGGGGTCGAGTCACAGCTCCTGGCCCCGGGGGTCGATTCACAGCTCCTGGCCCCGGGGGTCGATTCACAGCTCCTGGCCCCGGGGGTCGATACACAGCTCCTGGCCCCGGGGGTCGATTCACAGCTCCTGGCCCCGGGGGTCGAGTCACAGCTCCTGGCCCCGGGGGTCGAGTCACAGCTCCTGGCCCCGGGGGTCGATTCACAGCTCCTAGCCCCGGGGGTCGATTCACAGCTCATGGCCCCGGGGGTCGAGTCACAGCTCCTGGCCCCGGGGGTCGAGTCACAGCTCCTGGCCCCGGGGGTCGATTCACAGCTCCTCGCCCCGGGGGTCGAGTCACAGCTCCTGGCCCCGGGGGTCGAGTCACAGCTCCTGGCCCCGGGGGTCGAGTCACAGCTCCTGGCCCCGGGGGTCGAGTCACAGCTCCTGGCCCCGGGGGTCGAGTCACAGCTCCTGGCCCCGGGGGTCGAGTCACAGCTCCTGGCCCCGGGGGTCGATTCACAGCTCCTAGCCCCGGGGGTCGAGTCACAGCTCCTGGCCCCGGGGGTCGAGTCACAGCTCCTGGCCCCGGGGCTCGAGTCACCGCCCCTGGCCCCGGGGGTCGAGTCCCAGCTCCTGGCCCCGGGGGTCGAGTCACAGCTCCTGGCCCCGGGGGTCGAGTCACAGCTCCTGGCCCCGGGGGTCGATTCACAGCTCCTGGCCCCGGGGGTCGATTCACAGCTCCTGGCCCCGGGGGTCGATTCACAGCTCCTGGCCCCGGGGGTCGAGTCACAGCTCCTGGCCCCCGGGGTCGAGTCACAGCTACTGGCCCGGGGGGTCGTTTCACAGCTCCTAGCCCCGGGGGTCGAGTCACAGCTCCTGGCCCCGGGGGTCGAGTCACAGCTCCTGGCCCCGGGGGTCGAGTCACAGCTCCTGGCCCCGGGGGTCGAGTCACAGCTCCTGGCCCCGGGGGTCGACTCACAGCTCCTAGCCCCGGGGGTCGAGACACAGCTCCTGGCTCCGGGGGTCGAGTCACAGCTCCTGGCCCCGGGGGTCGAGTCACAGCTCCTGGCCCCGGGGGTCGAGTCACAGCTCCTGGCCCCGGGGGTCGAGTCACAGCTCCTGGCCCCGGGGGTCGAGTCACAGCTCCTGGCCCCGGGGGTCGATTCACAGCTCCTCGCACCGTGGGTCGATTCACAGCTCCTGGCCCCGGGGGTCGATTCACAGCTCCTGGCCCCGGGGGTCGAGTCACAGCTCCTGGCCCCGGGGGTCGAGTCACAGCTCCTGGCCCCGGGGGTCGATTCACAGCTCCTAGCCCCGGGGGTCGAGTCACAGCTCCTGGCCCCGGGGGTCGAGTCACAGCTCCTGGCCCCGGGGGTCGAGTCACAGCTCCTGGCCCCGGGGGTCGAGTCACAGCTCCTGGCCCCGGGGGTCGATTCACAGCTCCTGGCCCCGGGGGTCGATTCACAGCTCCTGGCCCCGGGGGTCGAGTCACAGCTCCTGGCCCCGGGGGTCGATTCACAGCTCCTGGCCCCGGGGGTCGATTCACAGCTCCTGGCCCCGGGGGTCGAGTCACAGCTCCTGGCCCCGGGGGTCGAGTCACAGCTCCTGGCCCCGGGGGTCGATTCACAGCTCCTAGCCCCGGGGGTCGAGTCACAGCTCCTGGCCCCGGGGGTCGAGTCACAGCTCCTGGCCCCGGGGGTCGAGTCACAGCTCCTGGCCCCGGGGGTCGAGTCACAGCTCCTGGCCCCGGGGGTCGAGTCACAGCTCCTGGCCCCGGGGGTCGAGTCACAGCTCCTGGCCCCGGGGGTCGAGTCACAGCTCCTGGCCCCGGGGGTCGAGTCACAGCTCCTGGCCCCGGGGGTCGAGTCACAGCTCCTGGCCCCGGGGGTCGAGTCACAGCTCCTGGCCCCGGGGGTCGAGTCACAGCTCCTGGCCCCGGGGGTCGAGTCACAGCTCCTGGCCGCGGGGGTCGAGTCACAGCTCCTGGCCGCGGGGGTCGAGTCACAGCTCCTGGCCCCGGGGGTCGAGTCACAGCTCCTGGCCCCGGGGGTCGAGTCACAGCTCCTGGCCCCGGGGGTCGAGTCACAGCTCCTGGGCCCGGGGGTCGAGTCACAGCTCCTGGCCCCGGGGGTCGAGTCACAGCTCCTGGCCCCGGGGGTCGAGTCACAGCTCCTGGCCCCCATATCATCTAGTGCTCTAGCTGCTGACCCAGTCTAAATTGAGATATGTAATCGATAATTGTTATTTTTTATTAATGTTGTTAGAATAACCGACATTGTTGGGTAGAAGACCACAAGTACAGCTAATGTGACATTTTATTGTGGCAACGTTTCGCTCACCAGGAGCTTTATTAAGCTGTTACAAACAGTACATGGACACAGAGGGTATATATAGGCTCAGAGTGACATGTAATACTAGTGGTAGTAGTAGTGGTAGTAGTGGAGTGGCAGCAGCAGTGGCAGTGGCAGTAGCGGCAGGCAGTAGCAGTGGCAGCACCGGCAGCAGTGGCAGCAGTGGCAGCAGTGGCAAAGAAGTGGCAGCAGCAGCAGCAGCGGCAGCAGTGGCAGCAGTGGCAGCAGCGGCAGCAGCGGCAGCAGCGGCAGCAGTGGCAGCAGCGGCAGCAGCAGCAGCAGCGGCAGCAGTGGCAGCAGTGGCAGCAGTGGCACAGTGGCAGCAGTGGCAGCAGCGGCAGCAGTGGCAGCAGCAGCAGCAGCGGCAGCAGTGGCAGCAGTGGCAGCAGTGGCAGCAGTGGCAGCAGTGGCAGCAGCGGCAGCAGTGGCAGCAGCGGCAGTAGCGGCAGCAGGCAGTGGCAGCAGTGGCAGTAGTAGTGGCAGCAGTGGCAGCAGTGGCAGCAGGCAGCAGGCAGCAGTGGCAGTAGTGGCAGCAGTGGCAGCAGTGGCAGCAGTGGCAGTAGTGGCAGTAGTGGCAGAGTGGCAGTGGCAGCAGTGGCAGTGCAGTGGCAGTAGTGGCAGCAGCGGCAGCAGTGGCAGTGGCAGGTGGCAGTAGCAGCGGCAGTAGTGGCAGTAGTGGCAGCAGTGGCAGCAGTGGCAGCAGGCAGCAGTGGCAGCAGCAGTGGCAGCAGTGGCAGCAGCGGCAGTATGGCAGCAGTGGCAGCACCGCAGCAGTGGCAGCAGGCAGCAGCGGCAGCAGTGGCAGTGCGGCAGCAGTGGCAGCAGCGGTGCAGTGGCAGTGGCAGTAGCGGCAGCAGCAGCAGTGGCAGTGGCAGCACCCGCAGCAGCAGCAGCAGGCAGTGGCAGCAGTGGCAGCACCAGCGGCAGCAGTGGCAGCAGGCAGCAGCAGTGGCAGCAGTGGCAGTAGTGGCAGTGGTGCAGTGGCAGTGGTGGCAGCAGTGGCAGCAGTGGCAGTAGTGGCAGCAGTGGCAGTAGCAGCAGCAGTGGCAGTATGGTAGCAGTGAAGTGGCAGCAGTGGCAGCAGTGGCAGCAGCAGCAGCGGCAGCAGGCAGCAGTGGCAGCAGTGGCAGCAGTGGCAGCAGTGGCAGTAGCAGCGGCAGCAGGCAGCAGCGGCAGCAGTGGCAGCACCGCAGCAGTGGCAGCAGTGGCAGAGGCAGCAGTGGCAGCACCGGCAGCAGTGGCAGCAGTGGCAGCAGGCAGCAGTGGCAGTGGCAGAGTGGCAGTAGTGCAGTGAGGTAGTAGCAGCAGTGGCAGTAGCGGCAGCAGCAGCAGTGGCAGCAGTGGCAGCAGTGGCAGCAGAGGGCACAGCGGCAGTAGCAGTGGCAGCAGCAGCAGCAGTGCAGTGGCAGCAGGCAGTGGCAGTGGCAGTAGCAGTGGCAGCAGTGGCAGTAGCAGTGGCAGTGGCAGCAGTGGCAGCAGTGGCAGCAGTGGCAGCAGTGGCAGCAGTGGCAGTAGCAGTGGCAGCAGTGGCAGCAGTGGCAGCAGCAGCAGCAGTGGCAGCAGTGGCAGTAGCGGCAGTAGTGGCAGTAGCAGTGGCAGTGTATAGCAGCAGTGGCAGCAGCAGCAGCAGCGGCAGCAGCAGCAGGAGTGGCAGTGGCAGTGGCAGTGGCAGCAGCAGCAGCAGCGGCAACAGCAGCAGCAGTGGCAGTGGCAGCAGCAGTGGCAGCAGCAGCAGCAGCGGCAGCAGTGGCAGAGGCAGCAGCAGTGGCAGCAGTGGCAGTGGCAGCAGTGGCAGCAGTGGCAGCAGTGGCAGCAGTGGCAGCAGTGGCAGCAGTGGCAGTATGGCAGTAGTGGCAGTAGTGGCAGGTGTGGTAGCAGTGGCAGCAGGCAGTGGCAGCAGCAGGCAGTGCAGTGGCAGTGGCAGCAGTGGCAGCAGTGCAGCAGTGGCAGCAGTGGCAGCAGTGGCAGCAGCAGTGCAGCAGTGGCAGCAGCAGTGGCAGCAGCAGGCAGCAGTGGGCAGCAGGCAGCAGCAGTGGCAGCAGCAGTGGCAGGCAGCAGTTTAGCAGCAGGCAGCAGTGGCAGTGGCAGTAGTGGCAGTAGTGGCAGTAGCGGCAGCAGCAGCGGCAGCAGCAGTGGCAGCAGTGGCAGCAGTGGCAGCAGTGGCAGCAGGCAGCAGCGGCAGCAGGCAGCAGTGGCAGCAGGCAGCAGTGCAGCAGTGGCAGCAGGCAGCAGTGGCAGCAGTGGCAGCAGTGGCAGCAGTGGCAGCAGCAGCAGGCAGCAGCAGCAGGCAGTAGCAGCAGTGGCAGCAGTGGCAGTGGCAGCAGTGGCAGCAGTGCAGCAGCGGCAGTGGCAGCAGTGGCAGCAGCAGCAGTGGCAGTGGCAGCAGCAGGGCAGCAGCGGCAGCAGCGGCAGCAGGCGGCAGCAGTGGCAGCAGCAGCGGCAGCAGCAGCGGCAGCAGCGGCAGCAGCAGTGGCAGCAGTGGCAGCAGCAGCAGCGGCAGCAGGCAGCAGCGGCAGCAGTGGCAGTAGTGGCAGTAGCGGCAGCAGTGGCAGCAGTGGCAGTGGTAGCAGTGGCAGTAGTAGCGTAGTGGCAGCAGTGGCAGCAGTGGCAGTAGCGGCAGCAGCAGCAGTGGCAGCAGGCAGCAGCGGCAGTAGCGGTGCAGTGGCAGCAGCAGCAGTGGCAGCAGCAGCGGCAGCAGCGGCAGCAGGCAGCAGTGCAGCAGTAGCAGCGGCAGCAGTGGCAGCAGTGGCAGCAGCAGTGGCAGCAGTGGCAGTGGCGGCAGCAGTGGCAGCAGTGGCAGCAGTGGCAGCAGTGGCAGCAGTGGCAGCAGTGGCAGCAGTGGCAGTGGCAGTAGTGGCAGCAGCAGTGGCAGGCAGCAGTGGCAGCAGTGGCAGGCAGTGGTGCAGTGGCAGCAGTGGCAGTAGCAGCAGCGGCAGCAGTGGCAGGCAGCAGCAGCAGTGGGCAGCAGTGGCAGAGTGCAGCAGCAGCAGCAGCGGGCAGCAGTGGCAGCAGTGGGCAGCAGTGGGCAGCAGTGGACAGCAGTGGGCAGCAGTGGGCAGGCAGCAGCAGCAGGCAGTAGTGGCAGAGCAAGAGCAGCAGTGGCAGCAGCAGCAGCACAGCAGCATGGCAGTAGCAGCAGTGGCAGCAGTGCAGTGCAGCAGTAGTGGCAGCAGTGGCAGTAGTGGCAGCAGCGGCAGCAGCGGCAGCAGTGCAGCAGTGGCAGCAGCAGCAGTGGCAGCAGTGGCAGCAGGCAGCAGTGGCAGCAGTGGCAGCAGCAGCAGTGGCAGCAGTGGCAGCAGCAGTGGCAGCAGGCAGCAGTGGGCAGCAGCAGGCAGTAGTGGCAGCAGCAGCAGTAGTGGCAGCAGCAGTGGCAGCAGGCAGCAGCAGCAGTGGCAGTGGCAGTGGCAGCAGGCAGTGCAGCAGCAGGCAGCAGCAGCAGTGGCAGCAGCAGCAGAAAGCAGCAGGCAGCAGCAGGCAGCAGCAGTGGCAGTGCAGTAGTGGCAGCAGCAGTGGCAGCAGCGGCAGTAGTAGCAGTGGCAGCAGTGGCAGTAGTGGCAGCAGCAGTGGCAGCAGTGGCAGTGGCGGCAGTAGTGGCAGTAGTGGCAGCAGTGGCAGCAGTGGCAGCAGTGGCAGCAGTGGGCAGTAGGTAGCAGCAGTGGCAGTAGTGGCAGCAGTAGTGGCAGTAGTAATAGTGGCAGTAGTGGCAGCAGTAGTGGCAGTACAGTGGGCAGCAGCAGTGTGCAGTGGCAGTGGCAGCAGTGGCAGCAGTGGCAGCAGGTGGCAGTGGCAGCAGTGGCAGCAGCAGTGGCAGCAGTGGCAGTGGCAGCAGTGGCAGCAGTGGCAGTAGGCAGCAAAGTGGCAGCAGCGGCAGCAGGCAGCAGTGGCAGCAGCAGCAGCAGGCAGTGAGTGGCAGCAGTGGCAGCAGCGGCAGTACAGTGGCAGCAGTGGCAGCAGTGGCAGCAGTGGGCAGCAGAGTGGCAGCGAGGCAGCAGTGGCAGCAGTGGCAGCAGTGGCAGTAGCAAGAGCAGCAGCAGCAGTGCAGCAGTGGCAGTAGCGGCAGCAGTGGCAGCAGCATGCAGGCAGCAGCACAGCAGCGCAGCAGCGGCATGGCGCAGCAGTGGCAGCAGTGGCAGCAGGGCGGCAGCAGGTGGCAGCAGCAGGCAGCAGTGGCAGCAGTGGCAGCAGTGGCAGTAGTGGCAGTAGCGCAGCAGCAGCAGTGGCGCAGCAGTGGCAGCAGTGGCAGCAGCAGCAGCGGCAGCAGCAGGGCAGCAGTGGCAGTGGCAGCAGGCAGCAGTGCAGCAGTGGCGGCAGCAGTGGCAGTGGCAGCAGCAGCACAGGCAGCAGTGGCAGGCAGCAGCAGCAGCAGCAGCAGCAGCAGCGGCAGCAGGCAGCAGTGGCAGCAGTAGCAGCAGCAGTGGCAGCAGCAGAGCGGCAGCAGTGGCAGCAGCAGCACAGCAGCAGGCAGTGGCAGCAGTGGCAGAGCGGCAGCAGCAGTGGCAGCAGTGGCAGCAGTGGCAGCAGCAGTGGCAGTGGCGCAGCAGTGGCAGCGAGTGCAGCAGCAGTGGCAGCAGTGGCAGCAGTGGCAGCAGCAGTGGCAGCAGGCAGCAGGCAGCAGCAGTGGCAGCAGTAAGGCAGCGGCAGCAGTGGCAGCAGTGGCAGCAGCAGGCAGCAGTGGCAGCAGGCAGCAGCAGTGGCAGCAGCGGCGCAGTGGCAGCAGTGGCAGAGTGCAAGAGGCGGCAGCAGCAGCAGCAGTGGCAGCAGTGGCAGCAGCAGTGGCAGCAGCAGCAGCAGCGGCAGCAGCGGCAGCAGCAGAGCAAGGCAGCAGGCAGTGGCAGTAGTGGCAGCAGCGGCAGGCAGCAGCAGTGGCAGCAGCAGGCAGCAGCAGCAGTAGCAGCAGTGGCAGCAGTGGCAGCAGGCAGTAGCAGTGGCAGTAGCGGCAGCAGCAGTGGTGCAGTGCAGTGGCAGCAGGCCCAGTGGCAGCAGCAGTGGCAGTAGCGGCAGTGGCAGTAGCAGTAGTGGCAGTATGGCAGCAGTGGCAGTAGTGGCAGTGGCAGCAGTGGCAGTAGTGGCAGCAGTGGCAGAGGCAGCAGTGGCAGCAGCAGTGGCAGTGGGCAGTGGCAGCAGCAGTGGCAGCAGGCAGCAGTGGTAGCAGCAGCAGCAGCAGCAGCAGGCAGCAGTGGCACCAGTGGCAGCAGCAGCAGCAGCAGCAGCAGGCAGCAGAAGCGCAGCAGCAGCAGGCAGGCAGCAGCGGCAGCAGGCAGCAGTGGCAGCAGTGGCAGCAGCAGTGGCGCAGCAGTGGCAGTAGTGGTGTGCAGTGGCACCAGCAGTGGCAGTGGCAGCAGTGGCAGCAGTGGCAGCAGCAGTGGCAGTGGCAGTATGGTGCAGTGGCAGCAGTGGCAGCGGCGGCAGTGGCAGCAGTGGTGCAGTGGCAGTAGCAGCAGCAGTGGCAGCAGCAGTAGTAGTAGCAGCAGCAGCAGTGGCAGCAGCAGCAGCAGTGGCAGCAGCAGTGGCAGCAGTGGCAGCAGCAGCAGCAGTGGCAGCAGCAGTGGCAGCAGCAGCAGCAGCAGCAGCAGCAGCAGCAGGCAGCGGTGGCAGTAGCAGCGGCAGCAGTGGCAGCAGCAGAGCAGTGGCAGCAGTGGCAGTAGTGGCAGCAGTGGCAGTAGCGGCAGCAGTGGCAGCAGTGGCAGCAGCAGTGGCAGCAGTGGCAGTAGCAGTGGCAGCAGCAGCAGCAGGCAGCAGTGGCAGCAGTGCAGCAGCAAGAGCAGGCAGCAGTGGCAGAAAAAGAGAAAGTGGCAGCAGTGGCAGCAGTGACAGCAGCAGTGGCAGCAGTGACAGCAGCAGTGGCAGTAGCAGCAGCAGCAGCAGTGGCAGCAGCAGTAGCAGCAGCAGTGGCAGCAGTGGCAGCAGCAGTGGCAGCAGCAGCAGCAGCAGCAGCAGCAGCAGCAGTGGCAGCAGTGGCAGCAGCGGCAGGGCGGCAGCAGTGGCAGCAGTGGCAGCAGTGGCAGCAGTGGTAGTAGAAAAGTAGCAGTGGTAGCGGCAGAAAAGTATATATAGCAGTGGTAGTAGTGGTAGTAGTGGTAGTAGTAGTGGTAATAGTGTAGTAGTACTACTACAGCTAATATTACTACTATTACAACTAATATTGTAAAAATCAACATAAGCAGCATAATGTGATCCTTTATTGACAACGTTTCGCCCACACAGTGGTGCTTTATCAGGTCACAAACCTGGCTGAAAGATACGTGAGTATTTATAGGATGATGTCAGGCAAAGAATGTCGAGTCAAGTGGAGAATAAGGAGTCTAGTGAGAAATGCTGAATTAGTGAGAAACGTTGAGTCTGCGGAGAAATGGTTGAGTCTAGAGAACAAGCTGAGTTCAGTGAGAATGTTGAGTCTAGTGGCAACGCTGAGCCCAGTGGGAGAAATGTTGAGTCTAGTGGAGAATGCTGAGTCTAGGAGAATGTTGAGTCTAGTGGAGAAATCGTTGAGTCTAGTGGAGAATGCTGGAGTCTAGTGGAGAAATGCTGAGTCTAGTGGAGAATGCTGGAGTCATGGAGAATGTTGAGTCTAGTGGAGAATGTGTTGAGTCTAGTGGAGAATGTTGAGTCTAGTGGAGAATGCTGAGTCAAGTGGAGAAATGTTGAGCTATGAGAATGTTGAGTCTAGTGGAGAATGCTGAGTCTAGTGGAGAAATGCTGGAGTCAAGTGAGAATGTTGAGTCTAGTGGAGAATGTTGAGTCTAGTGAGAATGTTGAGTCTTAGTGGAGAAATGCTGAGTCTAGTGGAGAAATGCTGAGTCTAGTGGAGAATGCTAGAGTCTAGTGAAGAATGCTGAGTCTAGTGGGAGAATGTTGAGTCTAGTGGAGAAATGCTGAGTCTAGTGAGAAATGTTGAGTCTAGGTGGAGAAATGTTGAGTCTAGTGGAGAAATGTTGAGTCTAGTGGAGAATGTTGAGTCTAGTGAAGAAATGCTGAGTCTAGTGAAGAATGCTGAGTCTAGTGAAGAATGCTGAGCCGGCGTGGAGAATGTTGGAGTTTAAAGTGGGAGAAATGTTGAGTCTAGTGGAGAATGTTGAGTTCAGTGGAGAAATGCTGAGTCTAGTGGAATGTTGGAGTCTGTGGAGAATGCTGAGTCTAGTGAGAATGCTGAGCTCAGTGGAGAAATGCTGAGTCTAGGAGAATGCTGAGTCTAGTGGGAGAATGTTGAGTCTAGTGAAGAGAATGTTGAGTCCGGTGGAGAATGTTGAGTCCGGTGGAGAATGTTGAGTCCGGTGGAGAATGTTGAGTCCGGTGGAGAATGTTGAGTCCGGTGGAGAATGTTGAGTCCGGTGGAGAATGTTGAGTCCGGTGGAGAATGTTGAGTCTAGGAGAAATGCTGAGTCTAGTGGAAGAATGTTGAGTCTAGTGGAGAAATGTTGAGTCAAGTGGAGAATGTTGAGTCTAGTGGAAGAATGTTGAGTTCAGTGAGAATGTTGAGTCTAGTGAGAAATGCTGAGTCTAGTGGAGAATGTTGAGTCTAGTGGAGAATGTTGAGTCTTAGTGAGAATGTTGAGTCTAGTGGAGAAATGTGTTGAGTCTAGTGGAGAATGCTGGTTCAGGAGAATGTTGAGTCTAGTGAAGTATCGTTGAGTCTAGGAGAATGTTGAGTCTAGTGGGAGAATTGGAGTCAAGTGGAGAATGTTGATGGGCGGAGAATGTTGAGTTTAGTGGAGAATGTTGAGTCTAGTGAGAATGTTGAGTCTAGTGGGGAAGAACGTTGAGTCTAGTGGAGAATGTTGAGTCTAGTGGAGAATGCTGGAGTCTAGTGAAGAATGCTGAGTCTAGTGTGAAGAATGTTGGAGTCTAGTGGAATGCTGAGTCTAGTGGAGAATGTTGAGTCTAGTGAAGAATGCTGAGTCTAGTGGAGAATGTTGAGTCTAGTGAAGAATGCTGGAGTCTAGTGAAGAATGTTGAGTCTAGTGGGAGAATGTTGAGTCTAGTGAGAATGTTGAGTCTTAGTGCAAGCAAAGTGAGTCTAGTGAGAAATGTTGAGTCTAGTGGAGAATGTTGGCCCAGTGGGGAATGTTGAGTCTAGTGGAGAATGTTGAGCTCCAGTGAAGAATGCTGAGTCTAGTGAGAATGCTGAGTCCAAAGTGGTAAATAATGCCGAGCCCAGTGAAGAAATGCTGAGTCTAGTGGAGAATGTTATTCAGTGGAGAATGCTGAGTCCAGTGGAGAATGTTGAGTCTAGTGGAGAATGTTGAGCCTAGTGAAGACATCGTTGAAAGCCCAGTGAAGAATGTTGAGTTTGGGTGACAGGTCGCTGAGCTGGGTGGAGAATGCCGAGCCCAGTGAAGAATGCCGAAAGTCTGGTGAAAGAATGTTGAGTTTCAGTGGAGAATGCTGAGTTCAGTGGAGAATGCGCCTGAGAATGCCAGGCCTGCGAGTAACGCGCCGTTCAGTGAGAATGCCGAGCCCGCGAAGAATGCCGAGTTCAGTGAAGAATGCCGAGTCTAGCGGAGTAACGCCGGAGCTCAGCAGTTGAATGTTGAGTCTGGTGAAAAGAGTCGTTGAGTTCAGCGAATAAATGCCGAGCCCAGTGGAGAATGTTGAGTCTAGTGGAGAATGTTGAGTCTAGTGGAGAATGTTGAGTCTAGTGGAGAATGTTGAGTCTAGTGAAGAATGTTGCATGTGACAATGTTCCGAGTAGGGTGATAGAGTCTAGGACCTTGGGTAGCTTTAAAGAGAGATTGGACAAGTAGACCTTCTGCAGTGTTCCTCCATTCTTATGTGAGATAGAGATGAAGAGGTTTCTTGGCAAGTGGTTCACCTATGTTATAGCAGTTGTTGTTTTGGTTGAACTTGTTGGATATACAGATAAGTGATGATTCCTGAATTATTCGCTATTGTTGTCTTCTCTGGCGATAAGTCTTGTTTCTCTACTTGATTAAATGGTTGTGTTAATTACGGTGTTGAACACAGACATTCCTTGCATCGTCACACCTGCCTGCATACTGTTGAACACAGACATTCCTTGCATCGTCACACCTGCCTGCATACTGTTGAACACAGACATTCCTTGCATCGTCACACCTGCCTGCATACTGTTGAACACAGACATTCCTTGCATCGTCACACCTGCCTGCGTACTTGTGTTCTGAAATACATATTTGGAGGTCTCTAGATGTTTCCTCTACGTATAATTTGTTGCAATCATTACAAGGTATTACAACCCAGGAGTCCCAAAGGCCTGTTATCCTGGGTGTAAAGGGAGCAAAATAAACACAGCAGAAAAACTTTTGACTTATATTATCCTTCACCAATTTAGAACAGAAGTATATACACTATGTACACTATGTACAACAATAGGTATTAGTGCACTCCACGGTAAGCAAGGCAGAATAGAAGCCACTAGAGAGCAGACCGTGCTTCAACCAGCTCTAGAATGGGAATGACAAGGGCAGACAGGAGAGTGGTACCCACATAACCTCTGCGATTGCCAAAACCATCTTCTCATTGGCTGGAACCTGGGTACTGATTGAACGACGGGTCCCCATCGTCAACCCTTAGTCCCCTGGTTCGCTGGTTGAGGAAGATAGCCTGTAAATGAGGGTGTGTACATGTGCTGAATAAAGGTTACGTACTCTTTGCATGCCACACAAGGGATTATGTATACCCTTGCAGAGGACTGAAGCTTGTCCTGTCTATTACTAGTAATGTCCTTAATGGTGGTGGATGTGGAATGAGGTATTGGAAAAGATGTTGGAAACGTGTTTGGCAATGGAGTTGGTGGGGAGAACTATGTATCTTCTCGGCAGTGTCTTCTCTGGGTGTGTTGAAGATGTTTAATGCACGTCGTCTGAAGTCTCTAATGAAGTGACGAGGATAGTGGAGTTTAGAAAATACTTGTTTAATTAGAGAGCATTCTTCTTCAAGGAACTCACTGATGCAGAGTCTGAGTGCAAGCAGGAAAAGCCTATAATTACACCACGTTTAGTTTTGGTGTCGTGGTGAGAGTAGAAGTGGAGATGATCGTGTTGGTTGGTGGGTTTTCGATAGACTTTAAAACGAAGTTCATGGTCAGCTTTGCAGAGAACATCAAGGAAAGGAAGAGTGTTGACGACTTCTTCTTCAAGTGTGAACTGGACTGAGGACTCGACCTGGTTGAGCTTGTGTTGGAGAGCTTGAACGTTGAAGCGTCTGGGAATTATGATGAGAATGTCGTCAACAGTACGGAGCCAGGTGACAGACGAGAGAATAATAGTGGAGAAACGCTTGGCTTCCAGATGTTCCATGTATAGGTTCGCAATAGACACAATTTTCTTCGTGACTGCATCCAAGAAATGGTCTTACCATGATATACTCTTCCTCAAATTGCCAACATCAAACCTCCCTTCTCCACACCCCTCAAGGGAGGTTCCATGACGCTGGTGAGGGGCTCTTGATCTAGGGAATTGGATCTGTGCTCCAGTTCCCTGAATTGAACCTGAATACCTTCCATCCCCCCCACATGCGCTGTATAACCCTACGGGTTTAGCGCTTCCCTGTGATTATAATAATAATACTTTCTCCACAACAGCTCGAACATACCTTGAAGAGTGTGCAGATGACTTAACAATGCTACAAATTAAGTTTTTCTCCAATCCAGGACACTAGACACGGCACTCCGGGGCAACATGGACAGACGCACCGCAGAAATTATTCACAGCAGAGTTACCACAGCGAATGTTCAACAGAAAATCAGACTTATTAGGAAACTCCAAACTCTCTGTGATAATAGTCAGTGGAAAAGTTTAGGAAGACCTGAAATTATTCAAAATCTTTCATCTCGTCCACTGTCAACCACAGAAACTGAAGCCCTCAGCTTAGGCCTTAAATCTGCAACAGGAATTGCGAAACCAAAATAAGACCTCAATTTCACTGCTAAAAACTACAGACACAGTGACTCCGATTTCCAAAAAGGTCGTCTTCAAGGCATCATCTCAGCAGCCATCTCAACACAGCTCTCCAGTCATGGAAATAAATGGTATAAAATACCGACACAATGGAAATATAAACACTTAAGCAGTATAATGTGATCCTTTGTTAACAACGTTTCGCCCACACAGTGGGCTTTATCAAGTCACAAACAGATCTACCTGTGTGAAACACCCTATAGTATATAGTCACGTATGCTTCCCCCAGGTAGATCTGTTTGTGGCTTGATAAAGCCCACTGCGTGGGCGAAACGTCAATAAAGGATCACATTACACTGCTTAAGTGTTTATATTAATATAACCCCAGTCATACCTCGACGTTACATCATTGCACTTGAAGCTTGAGCAGAAGATACGACCATCAGGGTCACCACCGCTGATAAAGCAGGTAGTGTCATAATATTGAACACTGACGATTACGGGAACAAAATGCTCAATCTACTTTATGACCCAAATACCTACTAACCTCTCACAACTAACCAAGTGGACAACCTTACTAAAATATTTCTTCACAGATCTCGCCACATTCTGAGGGACTCAGAACAAGGGAACAAACTTCTGCACAATATACCCAGCAACCCCAGACCTGCCACAATATACGGCCTCCCAAAAACTCACAAGCCTGGTATCCCATTGACGCCCATATCTTCGGGAATTTACCTGGAGAGAGTTCCGGGGTTCAACGCCCCCGCGACCCGGTCTGTGACTAGGCCTCCTGGTGGATCAGTCTGATCAACCAGGCTGTTACTGCTGGCTGCACGCAATCCAACGTACGAGTCGCAGCCTGGCTGGTCAGGTACCGACTTTAGGTGCTTGTCCAGTGCCTGCTTGAAGACAGCCAGGAGTCTATTGGTAATCCCCCTATGTATGCTGGGAGGCAGTTGAACAGTCTTGGGCCCCTGACACTTATTGTATTGTCTCTTAACGTGCTAGTGACACCCCTGCTTTTCATTATGGGGATGTTGCCTGGAGCCTTGCAGTGTCTGCAATGGAAGACACTGTCATGCAGATTCGGGTGTCATCTGCAAAGGAAGACACGGTGCTGTAGCTGACATCCTTGTCTATGTCAGACATGAGGATGAGGAACAAGATAGGAGCGAGTACTGTGCCTTGTGGAACAGAGTTTTTCACTGTAGCTGCCTCGGACTTTACTCTGTTGACTACTACTCTATGTTCTGTTTGTGAGGAAATTATAGATCCATCTACCAACTTTTCCTGTTATTCCTTTAGCACGCATTTTGTGCGCTATTACGCCATGGTCACACTTGTCGAAGGCTTTTGCAAAGTCTCTGTATATTACATCTGCATTCTTTTTGTCTTCTAGTGCATCTAGGACCTTGTCGTAGTGATCCAGTAGTTGGGACAGACAGGAGTGGCCTGTTCTAAACCCATGTTGCCCTGGGTTGTGTAATTGATGGGTATCTAGATGGGTGGCGATCTTGCTTCTTAGGACCCTTTCAAAGATGTTTATGATATGGGAAGTTAGTGCTATCTGTCTGTAGATCTTTGCTATTGCTTTACTGCCACCTTTGTGGAGTGGGGCTATGTCTGTTGTTTTTAGTAACTGTGGGACGACCCCCGTGTCCATGCTCCCTCTCCATAGGATGGTAAAAGCTCGTGATAAGGGCTTCTTGCAGTTCTTGATGAACACGGAGTTCCATGAGTCTGGCCCTAGGGCAGAGTGCATGGGCATGTCATTCATCGCCTGTTCGAAGTCATTTGGCGTCAGGATAACATCAGATAGGCTTGTGTTAACCAAATTCTGTGGCAGTGCTCCTCACCAACTCCCAGGGATTCTCGCTAAACAGATCTCTAAACTCTTGGGCACAATCAGTCCAGCACATCTCAAACACTCAGATGATCTTCTCAGCTGTATTCGCAACATCAACATCAGGAACAAGAAACTCTCTAGCCTGGACGTAACTTCCATATTCACCAAAGTACCTACTACACAAGCCATCGATCTCTTGTGCAGGAAAATTGACGATTCACTTGATCTTCCTATTCCAGCCAGCGATTTCATCGACCTTTTTGAACTATGAGTTGGATTTACGTGTTTCTCTTTCGAAAATCACCTCTTTCAGCAGACTTTCTGACTACCCATGGGTTCGCCACTTAGTGCCGTCCTGGCGAACCTATACATGGAACATCTGGAAGCCGAGCGTTTCTCCACTATTATTCTCTCGTCTGTCACCTGGCTCCGTATTGTTGACGACATTCTCATTATAACTCCCAGACGCTTCAACGTTCAAGCTCTCCAACACAAGGTCAACCAGGTCGAGCCCTCAGTCCAGTTCACACTTGAAGAAGAAGTCGTCAACACTCTTCCTTTCCTTGATGTTCTCTGCAAAGCTGACCATGAACTTCGTTTTAAAGTCTATCGAAAACCCACCAACCAACACGATCATCTCCACTTCTACTCTCACCACGACACCAAAACTAAACGTGGTGTAATTATAGGCTTTTCCTGCTTGCACTCAGACTCTGCATCAGTGAGTTCCTTGAAGAAGAATGCTCTCTAATTAAACAAGTATTTTCTAAACTCCACTATCCTCGTCACTTCATTAGAGACTTCAGACGACGTGCATTAAACATCTTCAACACACCCAGAGAAGACACTGCCGAGAAGATACATAGTTCTCCCCACCCACTCCATTGCCAAACACGTTTCCAACATCTTTTTCAATACCTCATTCCACATCCACCACCATTAAGGACATTACTAGTAATAGACAGGACAAGCTTCAGTCCTCTGCAAGGGTATACATAATCCCTTGTAATGATTGCAACTAATTATACGTAAGGGAAACATCCAGTGACCTCCAAACATGTATTAAAGAACACCAGTATGCAGGCAGGTGTGACGATGCAAGGAATGTCTGTGTTCAACAGTACGCAGGCAGGTGTGACGATGCAAGGAATGTCTGTGTTCAATAGTATGCAGGCAGGTGTGACGATGCAAGGAATGTCTGTGTTCAACAGTATGCAGGCAGGTGTGACGATGCAAGGAATGTCTGTGTTCAACAGTATGCAGGCAGGTGTGACGATGCAAGGAATGTCTGTGTTCAACAGTATGCAGGCAGGTGTGACGATGCAAGGAATGTCTGTGTTCAACAGTACGCAGGCAGGTGTGACGATGCAAGGAATGTCTGTGTTCAACAGTATGCAGGCAGGTGTGACGATGCAAGGAATGTCTGTGTTCAACAGTATGCAGGAAGGTGTGACGATGCAAGGAATGTCTGTGTTCAACACCGTAATTAACACAACCATTTAATCAAGTAGAGAAACAAGACTTATCGCCAGAGAAGACAACAATAGCGAATAATTCAGGAATCATCACTTATCTGTATATCCAACAAGTTCAACCAAAACAACAACTGCTATAACATAGGTGAACCACTTGCCAAGAAACCTCTTCATCTCTATCTCACATAAGAATGGAGGAACACTGCAGAAGGTCTACTTGTCCAATCTCTCTTTAAAGCTACCCAAGGTCCTAGACTCTATCACCCTACTCGGAACATTGTCACATGCAACATTCTCCACTAGACTCAACATTCTCCACTAGACTCAACATTCTCCACTAGACTCAACATTCTTCACTAGACTCAACATTCTTCACTAGACTCAACATTCTTCACTAGACTCAACATTCTCCACTAGACTCAACATTCTCCACTAGACTCAACATTCTCCACTAGACTCAACATTCTCCACTAGACTCAACATTCTTCACTAGACTCAACATTCTCCACTAGACTCAACATTCTCCACTAGACTCAACATTCTCCACTAGACTCAACATTCTCCACTAGACGCAACATTCTTCACTAGACTCAACATTCTCCACTAGACTCAACATTCTCCACTAGACTCAACATTCTCCACTAGACTCAACATTCTCCACTAGACTCAACATTCTTCACTAGACTCAACATTCTCCACTAGACTCAACATTCTTCACTAGACTCACTCTACCCAACAGTGTTATTTTGTAGCTGAGAGGTAGTAATAGATAATAGAGATAGAGATAGTGTAGTACTCTTGACTGTTATCATTGTCTGGTTAACAATGGTATGTCTGGGTAGGTTGGTCTCCCAGTCTTGTTGCAGTGACGTGTTTGACGGGATCAGTCTCGCAGAAGTGAGATCTAAAGGGGATGAGTCTCTCAAAACTCTAAAGAAGATCAGTCCCTCAGAAGTCTGAAGTCCCTCCAGAAGTCTGAAGGGGATCAGTACCTCAGAAGTCTGAAGGGGATCAGACCCTTAGAAGTCTGAAGGGGATCAATACCTCAGAAGTCTGAAGGGGATCAGACCCTCAGAAGTCTGAAGGGGATCAATACCTCAGAAGTCTGAAGGGGATCAGACCCTCAGAAGTCTGAAGGGGATCAATACCTCAGAAGTCTGAAGGGGATCAGACCCTCAGAAGTCTGAAGGTGATTAGTACCTCAGAAGTCTGAAGGGGATCAGTCCCTCAGAAGTCTGAAGGGGATCAGTCCCTCAGAAGTCTGAAGGGGATCAGTCCCTCAGAAGTCTAACATGATCAGCCCCTCAATAAAAACAGACTAAAAACAGTATCTCACCCCACAGTTGCAACAGTAGCAACAGCAGCTACAACAGAAGCAGCAACAGCAGCATCAGAAGCAACAGCAGCAGCAACAGCAGCATCAGAAGCAACAGTAGCAGCAACAGAAGCAACAACAGCAGCAACAGAAACAACAACAGTAGCAACAGAAGCAACAGAAGCCAGGGCGCAACAGAAGCTAGGAACAATGTCACAAACTTTCTTCAATAAATCCGTTGACTTTTTGAAGGTAAAAATGTATTTATTGGAACCTGGTGCTCTATATTGGAACCTGGTGCTCTATATTGGAACCTGGTGCTCTATATTGGAACCTGGTGCTCTATATTGGAACCTGGTGCTCTATATTGGAACCTGGTGCTCTATATTGGAACCTGGTGCTCTATATTGGAACCTGGCGCTCTATATTGGAACCTGGCGCTCTATATTGGAACCTGGCGCTCTATATTGGAACCTGGTGCTCTATATTGGAACCTGGTGCTCTATATTGGAACCTGGTGCTCTATATTGGAACCTGGTGCTCTATATTGGAACCTGGTGCTCTATATTGGAACCTGGTGCTCTATATTGGAACCTGGTGCTCTATATTGGAACCTGGTGCTCTATATTGGAACCTGGTGCTCTATATTGGAACCTTGCGCTCTATATTGGAACCTGGCGCTCTATATTGGAACCTGGTGCTCTATATTGGAACCTGGTGCTCTATATTGGAACCTGGTGCTCTATATTGGAACCTGGTGCTCTATATTGGAACCTGGTGCTCTATATTGGAACCTGGTGCTCTATATTGGAACCTGGTGCTCTATATTGGAACCTGGTGCTCTATATTGGAACCTGGCGCTCTATATTGGAACCTGGCGCTCTATATTGGAACCTGGCGCTCTATATTGGAACCTGGTGCTCTATATTGGAACCTGGTGCTCTATATTGGAACCTGGTGCTCTATATTGGAACCTGGTGCTCTATATTGGAACCTGGTGCTCTATATTGGAACCTGGTGCTCTATATTGGAACCTGGTGCTCTATATTGGAACCTGGTGCTCTATATTGGAACCTGGTGCTCTATATTGGAACCTGGCGCTCTATATTGGAACCTGGCGCTCTATATTGGAACCTGGTGCTCTATATTGGAACCTGGTGCTCTATATTGGAACCTGGTGCTCTATATTGGAACCTGGTGCTCTATATTGGAACCTGGTGCTCTATATTGGAACCTGGCGCTCTATATTGGAACCTGGTGCTCTATATTGGAACCTGGTGCTCTATATTGGAACCTGGTGCTCTATATTGGAACCTGGTGCTCTATATTGGAACCTGGTGCTCTATATTGGAACCTGGTGCTCTATATTGGAACCTGGTGCTCTATATTGGAACCTGGCGCTCTATATTGGAACCTGGCGCTCTATATTGGAACCTGGCGCTCTATATTGGAACCTGGTGCTCTATATTGGAACCTGGTGCTCTATATTGGAACCTGGTGCTCTATATTGGAACCTGGTGCTCTATATTGGAACCTGGTGCTCTATATTGGAACCTGGTGCTCTATATTGGAACCTGCTCTATATTGGAACCTGGTGCTCTATATTGGAACCTAGTGCTCTATATTGGAACCTGGTGCTCTATATTGGATCCCTGGTGCTCTATATTGGAACCTGGTGCTCTATATTGGAACCTGGTGCTCTATATTGGAACCTGGTGCTCTATATTGGAACCTGGTGCTCTATATTGGAACCTGGTGCTCTATATTGGAACCTGGTGCTCTATATTGGAACCTGGTGCTCTATATTGGAACCTGGTGCTCTATATTGGAACCTGGTGCTCTATATTGGAACCTGGCGCTCTATATTGGAACCTGGCGCTCTATATTGGAACCTGGTGCTCTATATTGGAACCTGGTGCTCTATATTGGAACCTGGTGCTCTATATTGGAACCTGGTGCTCTATATTGGAACCTGGTGCTCTATATTGGAACCTGGTGCTCTATATTGAAACCTGGCGCTCTATATTGGAACCTGGCGCTCTATATTGGAACCTGGTGCTCTATATTATAACCTGGTGCTCTATATTGGAACCTGGTGCTCTATATTGGAACCTGGTGCTCTATATTGGAACCTGGTGCTCTATATTGGAACCTGGCGCTCTATATTGGAACCTGGTGCTCTATATTGGAACCTGGTGCTCTATATTGGAACCTGGTGCTCTATATTGGAACCTGGTGCTCTATATTGGAACCTGGTGCTCTATATTGGAACCTGGTGCTCTATATTGGAACCTGGTGCTCTATATTGGAACCTGGTGCTCTATGTTGGAACCTGGTGCTCTATGTTGGAACCTGGTGCTCTATGTTGGAACCTGATGCTCTATGTTGGAACCTGGTGCTCTATATTGGAACCTGGTGCTCTATATTGGAACCTGGTGCTCTATATTGGAACCTGGTGCTCTATATTGGAACCTGGTGCTCTATATTGGAACCTGGTGCTCTATATTGGAACCTGGTGCTCTATATTGGAACCTGGTGCTCTATATTGGAACCTGGTGCTCTATATTGGAACCTGGTGCTCTATATTGGAACCTGGTGCTCTATATTGGAACCTGGTGCTCTATATTAAAACCTGGTGCTCTATATTGGAACCTGGTGCTCTATCTTGGAACCTGGTGCTCTATATTGGAACCTGGTGCTCTATATTGGAACCTGGTGCTCTATATTGGAACCTGGTGCTCTATATTGGAACCTGGTGCTCTATGTTGGAACCTGGTGCTCTATGTTGGAACCTGGTGCTCTATATTGGAACCCGGTGCTCTATATTGGAACCTGGTGCTCTATGTTGGAACCTGGTGCTCTATATTGGAACCTGGTGCTCTATATTGGAACCCTGGTGCTCTATATTGGAACCCTGGTGCTCTATGTTGGAACCCTGGTGCTCTATATTGGAACCTGGTGCTCTATATTGGTACCCTGGTGCTCTATGTTGGAACCTGGTGCTCTATTGGAACCTGGTGCTCTATATTGGAACCCGGTGCTCTATATTGGAACCTGGTGCTCTATGTTGGAACCTGGTGCTCTATATTGGAACCTGGTGCTCTATATTGGAACCTGGTGCTCTATATTGGAACCCTGGTGCTCTATATTGGAACCCAGTGCTCTATATTGGAACCCTGGTGCTCTATATTGGAACCCTGGTGCCCTATATTGGAACCTGGCGCTCTATATTGGAACCCGGTGCTCTATATTGGAACCCTGGTGCTCTATATTGGAACCCTGGTGCTCTATACTGAATTCCCGGTGCTCTATATTGGAACCTAGTGCTCTATATTGGAACCTGGTGCTCTATATTGGAACCTGGCGCTCTATATTGGAACCTGGTGCTCTATATTGGAACCTGGTGCTCTATATTGGAACCTGGTGCTCTATATTGGAACCTAGTGCTCTATATTGGAACCTGGTGCTCTATATTGGAACCTGGTGCTCTATATTGGAACCTGGCGCTCTATATTGGAACCCGGTGCTCTATATTGGAACCCTGGTGCTCTATATTGGAACCCTGGTTCTCTATACTGGATTCCCTGTGCTCTATATTGGAACCTGGTGCTCTATATTGGAACCTGGTGCTCTATATTTTAACCTGGCGCTCTATATTGGAACCTGGTGCTCAATATTGGAACCGTGGTGCTCTATATTGGAACCCTGGTGCTCTATACTGGATCCCCGGTGCTCTATATTGGAACCTGGTGCTCTATTGGAACCTGGTGCTCTATATTGGAACCTGCTCTATATTGGAACCTGGTGCTCTATATTGGAACCTGATGCTCTATATTGGAACCTGGTGCTCTATATTGGAACCTGGTGCTCTATATTGGAACCTGGTGCTCTATATTGGAACCTGCTCTATAGTGGAACCTGGTGCTCTATATTGGAACCTGGTGCTCTATATTGGAACCTTGCGCTCTATATTGGATCCTTGCGCTCTATATTGGAACCTGGTGCTCTATATTGGAACCTGGTGCTCTATATTGGAACCTGGTGCTCTATATTGGAACCTGGCGCTCTATATTGGAACCTGGCGCTCTATATTGTAACCTGGCGCTCTATATTGGAACCTGGTGCTCTATATTGGAACCTGGTGCTCTACATTGGAACCTGGTGCTTTATATTGGAACCTGGTGCTCTATATTGGAACCTGGCGCTCTATATTGGAACCTGGTGCTCTATATTGGAACCCTCGTGCTCTATACTGGATCACTGGTGCTCTGTATTGGAACCTGGCGCTCTATATTGGAACCTGGTGCTCTATACTGGAACCTGCTCTTTATTGGAACCTGGCGCTCTATATAGGAACCCTGGTGCTCTATATTGGAACCTGGTTCTCTATATTGGAACCCTGGTGCTCTATATTGGATCCCAGGTGCTCTATATTGGAACCTGGTGCTCTATATTGGAACCTGGTGCTCTATATTGGAACCTGGTTCTCTATATTGGAACCCTGGTGCTCTATATTGGATCCCCGGTGCTCTATATTGGAACCTGGTGCTCTATATTGGAACCTGGTGCTCTATATTGGAACCTGGTGCTCTATATTGGAACCTGGTGCTTTATATTGAAACCTGGTGCTCTATATTGGAACCCTGGTGCTCTATATTGGATCCCCTGTGCTCTATATTGGAACCTGGTGCTCTATATTGGATCCCCGGTGCTCTATATTGGAACCTGGTGCTCTATATTGGAACCTGCTCTATATTGTAGCCCCGGTGCTCTATATTGGAACTTGGTTCTCTATTGGAAACTGGCGCTCTATATTGGAACCTGGTTCTCTATATTGGAACCTGGTGCTCAATATTGGAACCTGTTGCTCTATATTGGAACCTGGTGCTCTATATTGGAACCTGGTGCTCTATATTGGAACCTGCTGCTCTGTATTAGAACCTGCTCTATATTGGAACCTGGTGCTCTATATTGGAACCTGGTGCTCTATATTGTAACCTGGTGCTCTATATTGGAACCTGGTGCTCTATATTGGAACCTGGGGCTCCATATTGGAGCATTGATGCTCTATATTGGAACCTGGTGCTCTATATTGAAACCTGGTGCTCTGTATTGGAGCACTGATGCTATATATTGGAACCCTGCTCTATATTGGAACCTGGTACTCTATATTGGAACCTGGTGCTCTATATTGGAACATGGTGCTCTATATTGCAACCCGATGCTCTATATTGGAACCTGGTGCTCTATATTGGAACCTGGTGCTCTATATTGCAACCTGGTGCTCTATATTGCAACCTGGTGCTCTATATTGGAACCTGCTGTATATTGAAGCACTGATGCTCTATTTTGGAACCCTGGTGCTCTATATTGGATCCTGGTGCTCTATATTGGAGCCTGCTCTATATTGGAGCACTGATGCTCTATATTGGAACCTGGTGCTCTATATTGGAACCTGGTGCTCTATATTGGAACCTGGTGCTCTATATTGGAGCACTGATGCTCTACATTGGAACATGGTGCTCTATATTGGAACCTGGTGCACTATATTGGAACCTGGCGCTCTATATTGGAACCCTGGTGCTCTATATTGGAACCTGGTGCTCTATATTGGAGCACTGATGCTCAATATTGGAACCTGGTGCTCTATATTGGAACCTGGTGCTCTATATTGGAACCTGGTGCTCTATATTGGAACCTGGTGCTCTATATTGGAACCTGGTGCTCTGTATTGGAACCTGGTGCTCAATATTGGAACCTGGTGCTCTATATTGGAACCTGGTGCTCTATATTGGAACCTGGTGCTCTATATTGGAACCTGGTGCTCTATATTGAAACCTGGTGCTCTATTTTGGAGCACTGATGCTCTATATTGGAACCCTGGTGCTCTATATTGGAACCTGGTGCTCTATATTGGAACCTGGTGCTCTATTGGAACCTGGTGCTCTATATTGGAACCTGGTGCTCTATATTGGAACCTGGTGCTCTATATTGGAACCTGCTCTATATTGGAACCTGGTGCTCTATATTGGAACCTGCTCTATATTTGAGCACTGATGCTCTATATTGGAACCTGGTGCTCTATATTGGAACCTGGTGCTCTATACTGGAACCTGGTGCTCTATATTGGAACCTGGTGCTCTATATTGGAACCTGGTACTCTATATTGGAACCTCTATATTGGAACCCTGGTGCTCCATATTGGAAGCTGGTGCTCTATATTGGAACCTGGTGCGCTATACTGGAGCACTGATGCTCTATATTGGAACTCCGGTGCTCTATATTGGATCCCTGGTGCTCTATATTGGAACTCCGGTGCTCTATATTGGATCCCTGGTGCTCTATATTGGAACCCCGGTGCTTTATATTGAACATAAGAACATAAGAAAGGAGGAACACTGCAGGAGGCCTGTTGGCCCATACTAGGCATGTCCTTTACAATTCATCCCACTAACAAACATTTGACCAACCCAATTTTCAATGCTACCCAAGAAATAAGCTCTGATGTGAAAGTCCCACTCAAATCCAACCCCTCCCACTCATGTACTTATCCAACCTAAATTTGAAACTACCCAAAGTCCTAGCCTCAATAACCCAACTAGGTAGACTGTTCCACTCATCAACTACCCTATTTCCAAACCAATACTTTCCTATGTCCTTTCTAAATCTAAACTTATCTAATTTAAATCCATTACTGCGGGTTCTCTCTTGGAGAGACATCCTCAAGACCCTATTAATATATTAGAACCCCACTGCTCTATATTGGAACCCTAGTGCTTTATATTGGAACCCTGGTGCTCTATATTGGAACCCCAGTGCTCTATATTGGAACCCCAGTGCTGTACATTGGAACCCCAGTGCTCTATATTGGAACCCAAGTGTTCTATATTGGAACCCTGGTGTTCTATATTGGAACATTAGTGCTCTATATTGGAACCCTAGTGCTCTATATTGGAACCATGCTCTATATTGGAACCCCAGTGCTCTATATTGGAACTCTGGTGCTCTATATTGGAACTCTGGTGCTCTATATGGAACCCTGGTGCTACATATTAGAACCCTGGTGCCCTATATTGGAACCTGGTGCTCTATATGGAGCCCTGGTGCTCCATAACCTGGTGCTCTATATTGGAACCTGGTGCTCTATATTGGAACCTGGTGCTCTATATTGGAACCTGGTGCTCTATATTGGAACCTGGTGCTCTATATTGGAACCTGGTGCTCTATATTGGAACCTGGTGCTCTATATTGGAACCTGGTGCTCTATATTGGAACCTGGTGCTCTATATTGGAACCTGGTGCTCTATATTGGAACCTGGTGCTCTATATTGGAATTGGAACCTGGTGCTCTATATTGGAACCTGGTGCTCTATTGGAACCTTGGAACCTGGTGCCTGGTGCTCTATATTGGAACCTGGTGCTCTCTGTTGGAACCTGGTGCTCTATATTGGAACCTGGTGCTCTATATTGGAACCCTGGTGCTCTATGCTGAATTCCCGGTGCTCTATATTGGAACCTGGTGCTCTATATTGGAACCGGTGCTCTATATTGGAACCTGGTGCTCTATATTGGAACCTGGTGCTCTATATTGGAACCTGGTGCTCTATATTGGAACCTGGTGCTCTATATTGGAACCCTGGTGCTCTATATTGGAACCCAGTGCTCTATATTGGAACCCTGGTGCTCTATATTGGAACCCTGGTGCTCTATATTGGAACCTGGCGCTCTATATTGGAACCCGGTGCTCTATATTGGAACCCTGGTGCTCTATATTGGAACCCTGGTGCTCTATACTGAATTCCCGGTGCTCTATATTGGAACCTGGTGCTCTATATTGGAACCTGGTGCTCTATATTGGAACCTGGCGCTCTATATTGGAACCTGGTGCTCTATATTGGAACCTGGTGCTCTATATTGGAACCTGGCGCTCTATATTGGAACCCGGTGCTCTATATTGGAACCCTGGTGCTCTATATTGGAACCCTGGTGCTCTATACTGGATTCCCTGTGCTCTATATTGGAACCTGGTGCTCTATATTGGAACCTGGTGCTCTATATTGGAACCTGGCGCTCTATATTGGAACCTGGTGCTCAATATTGGAACCCTGGTGCTCTATATTGGAACCCTGGTGCTCTATACTGGATCCCCGGTGCTCTATATTGGAACCTGGTGCTCTATTGGAACCTGGTGCTCTATATTGGAACCTGCTCTATATTGGAACCTGGTGCTCTATATTGGAACCTGATGCTCTATAATGGAACCTGGTGCTCTATATTGCAACCTGGTGCTCTATGTTGGAACCTGGTGCTCTATATTGGAACCTGCTCTATAGTGGAACCTGGTGCTCTATATTGGAACCTGGTGCTCTATATTGGAACCTTGCGCTCTATATTGGAACCTTTCGCTCTATATTGGAACCTGGTGCTCTATATTGGAACCTGGTGCTCTATATTGGAACCTGGTGCTCTATATTGGAACCTGGTGCTCTATATTGGAACCTGGCGCTCTATATTGGAACCTGGCGCTCTATATTGGAACCTGGCGCTCTATATTGGAACCTGGTGCTCTATATTGGAACCTGGTGCTCTACATTGGAACCTGGTGCTTTATATTGGAACCTGGTGCTCTATATTGGAACCTGGCGCTCTATATTGGAACCTGTTGCTCTATATTGGAACCCTGGTGCTCTATACTGGATCCCTGGTGCTCTGTATTGGAACCTGGCGCTCTATATTGGAACCTGGTGCTCTATACTGGAACCTGCTCTATATTGGAACCTGGCGCTCTATATAGGAACCCTGGTGCTCTATATTGGAACCTGGTTCTCTGTATTGGAACCCTGGTGCTTTATATTGGATCCCCGGTGCTCTATATTGGAACCTGGTGCTCTATATTGGAACCTGGTGCTCTATATTGGAACCTGGTTCTCTATATTGGAACCCTGGTGCTCTATATTGGATCCCCGGTGCTCTATATTGGAACCTGGTGCTCTATATTGGAACCTGGTGCTCTATATTGGAACCTGGTGCTCTATATTGGAACCTGGTGCTTTATATTGGAACCTGGTGCTCTGTATTGGAACCTGGTGCTCTATATTTGAACCCTGGTGCTCTATATTGGATCCCCGGTGCTCTATATTGGAACCTGGTGCTCTATATTGGATCCCCGGTGCTCTATATTGGAACCTGGTGCTCTATATTGGAACTTGCTCTATATTGGAGCCCCGGTGCTCTATATTGGAACCTGGTGCTCTATATTGGAAACGCGCTCTATATTGGAACCTGGTTCTCTATATTGGAACCTCGTGCTCAATATTGGAACCTGTTGCTCTATATTGGAACCTGGTGCTCTATATTGGAACCTGGTGCTCTATATTGGAACCTGGTGCTCTATATTGGAACCTGCTCTATATTGGAAACTGGTGCTCTATATTGGAACCTGGTGCTCTATATTGTAACCTGGTGCTCTATATTGGAACCTGGTGCTCTATATTGGAACCTGGGGCTCCATATTGGAGCATTGATGCTCTATATTGGAACCTGGTGCTCTATATTGAAACCTGGTGCTCTGTATTGGAGCACTGATGCTATATATTGGAACCCTGCTCTATCTTGGAACCTGGTACTCTATATTGGAACCTGGTGCTCTATATTGGAACCTGGTGCTCTATATTGCAACCCGATGCTCTATATTGGAACCTGGTGCTCTATATTGGAACCTGGTGCTCTATATTGCAACCTGGTGCTCTATATTGCAACCTGGTGCTCTATATTGGAACCTGGTGCTCTATATTGCAACCTGCTGTATATTGAAGCACTGATGCTCTATTTTGGAACCCTGGTGCTCTATATTGGATCCTGGTGCTCTATATTGGAGCCTGCTCTATATTGGAGCACTGATGCTCTATATTGGAACCTGGTGCTCTATATTGGAACCTGGTGCTCTATATTGGAACCTGGTGCTCTATATTGGAGCACTGATGCTCTATATTGGAACATGGTGCTCTATATTGGAACCTGGTGCACTATATTGGAACCTGGTGCTCTATATTGGAACCTGGTGCTCTATATTGGAGCCTGGTGCTCTGTATTGGAACCTGGTACTCTATATTGGAACCTGGTGCTCTATATTGGAACCTGGTGCTCTATATTGGAACCTGGTGCTCTATATTGGAACCTGGTGCTCTATATTGGAACCTGGTGCTCTATATTGGAACCTGGTACTCTATATTGGAACCTGGTGCTCTATATTGGAACCTGGTGCTCTATATTGGAACCTGGTGCTCTATATTGGAACCTGGTGCTCTATATTGGAACCTGGTGCTCTATATTGGAACCTGGTGCTCTATATTGGAACCTGGTGCTCTATATTGGAACCTGGTGCTCTATATTGGAACCTGGTGCTCTATATTGGAACCTGGTGCTCTATATTGGAACCTGGTGCTCTATATTGGAACCTGGTGCTCTATATTGGAACCTGGTGCTCTATATTGGAACCTGGTGCTCTATGTTGGAACCTGGTGCTCTATATTGGAACCTGGTGCTCTATATTGGAACCCTGGTGCTCTATGTTGGAACCTGGTGCTCTATATTGGAACCTGGTGCTCTATATTGGAACCCGGTGCTCTATATTGGAACCTGGTGCTCTATGTTGGAACCTGGTGCTCTATATTGGAACCTGGTGCTCTATATTGGAACCTGGTGCTCTATATTGGAACCCTGGTGCTCTATATTGGAACCCAGTGCTCTATATTGGAACCCTGGTGCTCTATATTGGAACCCTGGTGCTCTAAATTGGAACCTGGCGCTCTATATTGGAACCCGGTGCTCTATATTGGAACCCTGGTGCTCTATATTGGAACCCTGGTGCTCTATACTGAATTCCCGGTGCTCTATATTGGAACCTGGTGCTCTATATTGGAACCTGGTGCTCTATATTGGAACCTGGCGCTCTATATTGGAACCTGGTGCTCTATATTGGAACCTGGTGCTCTATATTGGAACCTGGCGCTCTATATTGGAACCCGGTGCTCTATATTGGAACCCTGGTGCTCTATATTGGAACCCTGGTGCTCTATACTGGATTCCCTGTGCTCTATATTGGAACCTGGTGCTCTATATTGGAACCTGGTGCTCTATATTTTAACCTGGCGCTCTATATTGGAACCTGGTGCTCAATATTGGAACCGTGGTGCTCTATATTGGAACCCTGGTGCTCTATACTGGATCCCCGGTGCTCTATATTGGAACCTGGTGCTCTATTGGAACCTGGTGCTCTATATTGGAACCTGCTCTATATTGGAACCTGGTGCTCTATATTGGAACCTGATGCTCTATAATGGAACCTGGTGCTCTATATTGCAACCTGGTGCTCTATGTTGGAACCTGGTGCTCTATATTGGAACCTGCTCTATAGTGGAACCTGGTGCTCTATATTGGAACCTGGTGCTCTATATTGGAACCTTGCGCTCTATATTGGAACCTTTCGCTCTATATTGGAACCTGGTGCTCTATATTGGAACCTGGTGCTCTATATTGGAACCTGGTGCTCTATATTGGAACCTGGTGCTCTATATTGGAACCTGGCGCTCTATATTGGAACCTGGCGCTCTATATTGGAACCTGGCGCTCTATATTGGAACCTGGTGCTCTATATTGGAACCTGGTGCTCTACATTGGAACCTGGTGCTTTATATTGGAACCTGGTGCTCTATATTGGAACCTGGCGCTCTATATTGGAACCTGTTGCTATATATTGGAACCCTGGTGCTCTATACTGGATCCCTGGTGCTCTGTATTGGAACCTGGCGCTCTATATTGGAACCTGGTGCTCTATACTGGAACCTGCTCTATATTGGAACCTGGCGCTCTATATAGGAACCCTGGTGCTCTATATTGGAACCTGGTTCTCTGTATTGGAACCCTGGTGCTTTATATTGGATCCCCGGTGCTCTATATTGGAACCTGGTGCTCTATATTGGAACCTGGTGCTCTATATTGGAACCTGGTTCTCTATATTGGAACCCTGGTGCTCTATATTGGATCCCCGGTGCTCTATATTGGAACCTGGTGCTCTATATTGGAACCTGGTGCTCTATATTGGAACCTGGTGCTCTATATTGGAACCTGGTGCTTTATATTGGAACCTGGTGCTCTGTATTGGAACCTGGTGCTCTATATTTGAACCCTGGTGCTCTATATTGGATCCCCGGTGCTCTATATTGGAACCTGGTGCTCTATATTGGATCCCCGGTGCTCTATATTGGAACCTGGTGCTCTATATTGGAACTTGCTCTATATTGGAGCCCCGGTGCTCTATATTGGAACCTGGTGCTCTATATTGGAAACGCGCTCTATATTGGAACCTGGTTCTCTATATTGGAACCTCGTGCTCAATATTGGAACCTGTTGCTCTATATTGGAACCTGGTGCTCTATATTGGAACCTGGTGCTCTATATTGGAACCTGGTGCTCTATATTGGAACCTGCTCTATATTGGAAACTGGTGCTCTATATTGGAACCTGGTGCTCTATATTGTAACCTGGTGCTCTATATTGGAACCTGGTGCTCTATATTGGAACCTGGGGCTCCATATTGGAGCATTGATGCTCTATATTGGAACCTGGTGCTCTATATTGAAACCTGGTGCTCTGTATTGGAGCACTGATGCTATATATTGGAACCCTGCTCTATCTTGGAACCTGGTACTCTATATTGGAACCTGGTGCTCTATATTGGAACCTGGTGCTCTATATTGCAACCCGATGCTCTATATTGGAACCTGGTGCTCTATATTGGAACCTGGTGCTCTATATTGCAACCTGGTGCTCTATATTGCAACCTGGTGCTCTATATTGGAACCTGGTGCTCTATATTGCAACCTGCTGTATATTGAAGCACTGATGCTCTATTTTGGAACCCTGGTGCTCTATATTGGATCCTGGTGCTCTATATTGGAGCCTGCTCTATATTGGAGCACTGATGCTCTATATTGGAACCTGGTGCTCTATATTGGAACCTGGTGCTCTATATTGGAACCTGGTGCTCTATATTGGAGCACTGATGCTCTATATTGGAACATGGTGCTCTATATTGGAACCTGGTGCACTATATTGGAACCTGGCGCTCTATATTGGAACCCTGGTGCTCTATATTGGAACCTGGTGCTCTATATTGGAGCACTGATGCTCTATATTTGAACCTGGTGCTCTATATTGGAACCTGGTGCTCTGTATTGGAACCTGGTGCTCAATATTGGAACCTGGTGCTCTATATTGGAACCTGTTGCTCTATATTGGAACCTGCTCTATATTGGAACCTGGTGCTCTATATTGAAACCTGGTGCTCTATTTTGGAGCACTGATGCTCTATATTGGAACCCTGGTGCTCTATATTGGAACCTGGTGCTCTATATTGGAACCTGGTGCTCTATTGGAACCTGGTGCTCTATATTGGAACCTGCTCTATATTGGAACCTGGTGCTCTATATTGGAACCTGCTCTATATTTGAGCACTGATGCTCTATATTGGAACCTGGTGCTCTATATTGGAACCTGGTGCTCTATATTGGAACCTGGTGCTCTATATTGGAACCTGGTGCTCTATATTGGAACCTGGTACTCTATATTGGAACCTCTATATTGGAACCCTGGTGCTCCATATTGGAAGCTGGTGCTCTATATTGGAACCTGGTGCGCTATACTGGAGCACTGATGCTCTATATTGGAACTCCGGTGCTCTATATTGGATCCCTGGTGCTCTATATTGGAACTCCGGTGCTCTATATTGGATCCCTGGTGCTCTATATTGGAACCCCGGTGCTTTATATTGAACATAAGAACATAAGAAAGGAGGAACACTGCAGGAGGCCTGTTGGCCCATACTAGGCAGGTCCTTTACAATTCATCCCACTAACAAACATTTGACCAACCCAATTTTCAATGCCACCCAAGAAATAAGCTCTGATGTGAAAGTCCCACTCAAATCCGACCCCTCCAACTCATGTACTTATCCAACCTAAATTCGAAACTACCCAAAGTCCTAGCCTCAATAACCCAACTAGGTAGACTGTTCCACTCATCAACTACCCTATTTCCAAACCAATACTTTCCTATGTCCTTTCTAAATCTAAACTTATCTAATTTAAATCCATTACTGCGGGTTCTCTCTTGGAGAGACATCCTCAAGACCCTATTAATATATTAGAACCCCACTGCTCTATATTGGAACCCTAGTGCTTTATATTGGAACCCTGGTGCTCTATATTGGAACCCCAGTGCTCTATATTGGAACCCCAGTGCTGTACATTGGAACCCCAGTGCTCTATATTGGAACCCAAGTGTTCTATATTGGAACCCTGGTGTTCTATATTGGAACATTAGTGCTCTATATTGGAACCCTAGTGCTCTATATTGGAACCCTGCTCTATATTGGAACCCCAGTGCTCTATATTGGAACTCTGGTGCTCTATATTGGAACTCTGGTGCTCTATATGGAACCCTGGTGCTACATATTAGAACCCTGGTGCCCTATATTGGAACCTGGTGCTCGATATTGGAGCCCTGGTGCTCCATATTGGCACCTGGTGCTCTATATTGGAACCCCAGTGCTCTGTATTGGAACCCCAGTGCTCTATATTGGAACCCTGCTCTATATTGGAACCCCAGTGTTCTATATTGGAACCGTGGTGTTCTATATTAGAACCTTAGTGCTCTATATTGGAACCCTAGTGCTCTATATTGGAAACCTGCTCTACATTGGAACCCCAGTGCTCTATATTGGAACTCTGGTGCTCTATATTGGAACTCTTGTGCTCTATATTGGAACCCTGGTGCTATATATTAGAACCCTGGTGCCCTATATTGGAACCTGGTGCTCGATATTGGAACCCTGGTGCTCCATATTGGCACCTGGTGCTCTATATTGGAACCCTGGTGCTCTGTATTGGAACCTGGTGCTCTGTATTGGCACCTGGTGCTCTATATTGGAACCTTCCTGCTCTATATCAGAACCCCAGTGCTCTATATTGAAACCCTGGTGGTCTATATTGGAACCCTGGTGTTCTATATTGGAACCCTGATGCTCTATATTGAAACACCGGTGCTCTATATTGGAACCCCGGTTCTGTATATTGGAACCCTGGTGCTCTATATTTTAACCCTGGTGCTCTATATTGGAACCCTGCTCTATACTGGAACCCTGGTGCTCTATATTGGAACCTGGTGCTCTCCATTGGAACCATGGTGCTCTATATTGGAACACTGGAGGTCTATATTAGAATTTGGTGTTCTATATCAGAACAATGGTTGTCTATATTGGAACCCCAGTGCTCTATATTGGAACCCTGGTATTCTGTATTGGAACCCCAGTGCTCTAGATTGGAACCCTGGTGCTCTATATTGGAACTAAGGTGCTCTATATAGGATCCCGGTGCTCTATATTGGAACCCTGGTGCGCTATATTGGAACTGATGCTCCAGATTGGATCCCTAGTGCTCAATATTTGAACCTTGGTGCTCTATATTATAACTGGTGCTCTATATTGGAACCTTGGTGCTCTATATTGTTGATTGTCGGGATTTGTTGAGTTGAATAAGTTGATTTAAGGTTGCATGAGTGGTATTGTGGATTGTTAGTTGAGATAGATGATTGTGGATGATAGATGATTGTGGATGATAGACGATTGTGGATGATAGATGATTGTGGATGATAGATGATTGTGAATGATAGATGATTGTGGATGATAGATGATTGTGAATGATAGATGATTGTGGATGATAGATGATTGTGGATGATAGATAATTGTGAATGATAGATGATTGTGGATGATAGATGATTGTGGATGATAGATGATTGTGGATGATAGATGATTGTGAATGATAGATGATTGTGAATGATAGATGATTGTGGATAGATGATTGTGGATGATAGATGATTGTGAATGATAGATGATTGTGGATGATAGATGATTGTGAATGATAGATGATTGTGGATGATAGATGATTGTGGATGATAGATGATTGTTGATGATAGATTGTGGAAGATAGATGATTGTGAATGATAGATGATTGTGGATGATAGATGATTGTGGATGATAGATGATTGTGGATGATAGATGATTGTGGATGATAGATGATTGTGGATGATAGATGATTGTGGATGATAGATGATTGTGGATGATAGATGATTGTGGATGATAGATGATTGTGGATGATAGATTGTGGAAGATAGATGATTGTGGATAGATGATTGTGGATGATAGATGATTGTGGATGACATATGATTGTGAATGATAGATGATTGTGGATGATAGATGATTGTGGATGATAGATGATTGTGGATGATAGATGATTGTGGATGATAGATGATTGTGGATGATAGATGATTGTGGATGATAGATGATTGTGGATGATAGATGATTGTGGATGATAGATGATTGTGGATGATAGATGATTGTGGATGATAGATGATTGTGGATGATAGATGATTGTGAATGATAGACGATTGTGGATGATAGATGATTGTGGATGATAGATGATTGTGGATGATAGATGATTGTGAATGATAGATGATTGTGGATGATAGATGATTGTGAATGATAGATGATTGTGGATGATAGATGATTGTGGATGATAGATGATTGTGAATGATAGATGATTGTGGATGATAGATGATTGTGGATGATAGATGATTGTGGATGATAGATGATTGTGAATGATAGATGATTGTGAATGATAGATGATTGTGGATAGATGATTGTGGATGATAGATGATTGTGAATGATAGATGATTGTGGATGATAGATGATTGTGAATGATAGATGATTGTGGATGATAGATGATTGTTGATGATAGATTGTGGAAGATAGATGATTGTGGATAGATGATTGTGGATGATAGATGATTGTGGATGACATATGATTGTGAATGATAGATGATTGTGGATGATAGATGATTGTGAATGATAGATGATTGTGGATGATAGATGATTGTGGATGACATATGATTGTGAATGATAGATGATTGTGGATGACATATGATTGTGAATGATAGATGATTGTGGATGATAGATGATTGTGGATGATAGATGATTGTGCATGATAGATGATAGATGATTGTGGATGATAGATGATTGTGGATAGATGATTGTGGATGATAGATGATTGTGGATGATAGATGATTGTGAATGATAGATGATTGTGGATGATAGATGATTGTGCATGATAGATGATAGATGATTGTGGATGACATATGATTGTGGATGATAGATGATTGTGGATGATAGATGATTGTGGATGATAGATGATTGTGAATGATAGATGATTGTGCATGATAGATGATAGATGATTGTGGATGATAGATGATTGTTGATGATAGATTGTGGATGATAGATGATTGTGGATGACATATGATTGTGGATGATAGATGATTGTGGATGACATATGATTGTGGATGATAGATGATTGTGGATGATAGATGATTGTGGATGATAGATGATTGTGGATGATAGATGATTGTGAATGATAGATGATTGTGGATGATAGATGATTGTGGATGATAGATGATTGTGGATGATAGATGATTGTGGATGATAGATGATTGTGGATGATAGATGATTGTGGATGATAGATGATTGTGGATGATAGATGATTGTGGATGATAGATGATTGTGAATGATAGATAATTGTGATGATGTGGATGATAGATGATTGTGGATGATAGATGATTGTGATGATGATAGATGATTGTGGATGATAGATGATTGTGGATGATGATGATTGTGGATGATGGATGATAGATGATTGTGGATGATAGATGATTGTGGATGATAGATGATTGTGGATGATAGATAATTGTGAATGATAGATGATTGTGGATGATAGATGATTGTGGATGATAGATGATTGTGGATGATAGATGATTGTGGATGATAGATGATTGTGAATGATAGATGATTGTGGATGATAGATGATTGTGGATTATAGATGATTGTGGATGATAGATGATTGTGAATGATAGATGATTGTGGATGATAGATGATTGTGAATGATAGATGATTGTGGATGATAGATGATTGTGGATGATAGATGATTGTGGATGATAGATGATTGTGGATGATAGATGATTGTGAATGATAGATGATTGTGGATGATAGATGATTGTGGATGATAGATGATTGTGGATGATAGATTGTGGATGATAGATGATTGTGGATGATAGATGATTGTGGATGATAGATTGTGGATGATAGATGATTGTGGATGATAGATGATTGTGGATGATAGATGATCGTGAATGATAGATGATTGTGGATGATAGATGATTGTGGATGATAGATTGTGGATGATAGATGATTGTGGATGATAGATGATTGTGGATGATAGATTGTGGATGATAGATGATTGTGGATGATAGATGATTGTGGATGATAGATGATTGTGGATGATAGATGATTGTGGATGATAGATGATTGTGGATGATAGATGATTGTGGATGATAGATGATTGTGGATGATAGATGATTGTGGATGATAGATGATTGTGGATGATAAATGATTGTGGATGATAGATGATTGTGGATGATAGATGATTGTGGATGATAGATGATTGTGGATGATAGGTGATTGTGGATGATAGATGATTGTGGATGATAGGTGATTGTGGATAACATATGATTGTGGATGATAGATGATTGTGAATGATAGATGATTGTGGATGACATATGATTGTGGATGATAGATGATTGTGGATGACATATGATTGTGGATGATAGATGATTGTGGATGACATATGATTGTGGATGATAGATGATTGTGGATGATAGATGATTGTGGATGATAGATGATTGTGGATGATAGATGATTGTGGATGATAGATGATTGTGGATGATAGATGATTGTGGATGATAGATGATTGTGAATGATAGATGATTGTGGATGATAGATGATATGATGATTGTGGATGATGAGATGATTGTGGATGATAGATGATTGTGGATTATAGATGATTGTGGATGATAGCTGATTGTGGATGATAGATGATTGTGGCTAGATTGTGGATGATAGATAATTGTGGATAATAGATGATTGTGGACGATAGATGATTGTGGATGATAGATGATTGTGGATGATAGATAATTGTGGATGATAGATGATTGTGGATTATAGATGATTGTGGATGATAGATGATTGTGAATGATAGATGATTGTGGATGATAGATGATTGTGGATTATAGATGATTGTGGATGATAGATGATTGTGGATGATAGATGATTGTGGATAGATTGTGGATGATAGATGATTGTGGATGACATATGATTGTGGATGATAGATGATTGTGGATTATGTATGATTGTGGATGATAGATGATTGTGGATGATAGATGATTGTGGATTATAGATGATTGTGGATGATAGATGATTGTGGATGATAGATGATTGTGAATGATAGATGATTGTGGATGATAGATGATTGTGGATGATAGATGATTGTGGATGATAGATGATTGTGGATGATAGATGATTGTGGATGATAGATGATTGTGGATGATAGATGATTGTGGATGATAGATGATTGTGAATGATAGATGATTGTGGATGATAGATGATTGTGCATGATAGATGATAGATGATTGTGGAAGATAGACGATTGTGGATGATAGATGATTGTGGATGATAGATGATTGTGGATGATAGATGATTGTGGATGATAGGTGATTGTGGATGATAGATGATTGTGGATGATAGATGATTGTGGATGATAGATGATTGTGGATGATAGATGATTGTGGATGATAGATGATTGTGGATGATAGATGATTGTGGATGATAGATGATTGTGGATGATAGATAATTGTGGATAATAGATGATTGTGGATGATAGATGATTGTGGATGATAGATGATTGTGGATGATAGATGATTGTGGATGATAGATTGTGGATGATAGATGATTGTGGATGATAGATGATTGTGGATGATAGATGATTGTGGATGATAGATGATTGTGGATGATAGATGATTGTGGATGATAGATGATTGTGGATGATAGATGATTGTGATGATAGATGATTGTGATGATAGGATTGTGGATGATAGATGATTGTGGATGATAGATGATTGTGGATGATAGATGATTGTGATGATAGATGATTGTGGATAGATAGAATTGTGGATGATAGATGATTGTGGATGATAGATGATTGTGGATGATATGATTGTGATGATAGATAATTGTGAATGATAGATGATTGTGGATGATAGATGATTGTGGATGATAGATGATTGTGGATGATAGATGATTGTGGATGATAGATGATTGTGGATGATAGATGATTGTGGATGATAGATGATTGTGGATGATAGATGATTGTGGATGATAGATGATTGTGGATGATAGATGATTGTGGATGATAGATGATTGTGGATGATAGATGATTGTGGATGATAGATGATTGTGGATGATAGATGATTGTGGATGATAGATGATTGTGGATGATAGATGATTGTGAATGATAGATGATTGTGGATGATAGATGATTGTGGATGATAGATGATTGTGGATGATAGATGATTGTGGATGATAGATGATTGTGGATGATAGATGATTGTGGATGATAGATGATTGTGGATGATAGATGATTGTGGATGATAGATGATTGTGAATGATAGATGATTGTGGATGATAGATGATTGTGGATGATAGATGATTGTGAATGATAGATGATTGTGGATGATAGATGATCGTGAATGATAGATGATTGTGGATGATAGATGATTGTGGATGATAGATGATTGTGGATGATAGATGATTGTGAATGATAGATGATTGTGGATGATAGATGATTGTGGATGATAGATGATCGTGAATGATAGATGATTGTGGATGATAGATGATTGTGGATAGATGATTGTGAATGATAGATGATTGTGAATGATAGATGATTGTGGATGATAGATGATTGTGAATGATAGATGATTGTGGATGATAGATGATTGTGAATGATAGATGATTTTGGATTATAGATGATTGTGGATGATAGATGATTGTGGATGACAGATGATTGTGGATGATAGATGATTGTGAATGATAGATGATTGTGAATGATAAATGATTGTGGATGATAGATGATTGTGGATGATAGATGATTGTGGATGATAGATGATTGTGGATGATAGATGATTGTGGATGATAGATGATTGTGGATGATAGATGATTGTGGATGATAGATGATTGTGGATGATAGATGATTGTGGATGATAGATGATTGTGGATGATAGATGATGGATGATAGATGATTGTGTAGGATAGATGATTGTGGATGATAGATGATTGTGAATGATAGATGATTGTGGATGATAGATGATTGTGGATGATAGATGATTGTGGATGATAGATGATTGTGGATGATAGATGATTGTGAATGATAGATGATTGTGGATGATAGATGATTGTGGATGATAGATGATTGTGGATGATAGATGATTGTGGATGATAGATGATTGTGGATGATAGATTGTGGATGATAGATGATTGTGGATGATAGATGATTGTGGATGATAGATGATTGTGGATGATAGATAATTGTGGATAATAGATGATTGTGGATGATAGATGATTGTGGATGATAGATGATTGTGGATGATAGATAATTGTGATGATAGATGATTGTGGATGATAGATGATTGTGGATGATAGATTGTGGATGATAGATGATTGTGGATGATAGATGATTGTGGATGATAGATGATTGTTGATGATAGATTGTGGATGATAGATGATTGTGGATGATAGATGATTGTGAATGATAGATGATTGTGGATGATAGATGATTGTGGATGACATATGATTGTGGATGATAGATGATTGTGGATTATGTATGATTGTGGATGATAGATGATTGTGGATGATAGATGATTGTGGATGATAGATGATTGTGGATGATAGATGATTGTGAATGATAGATGATTGTGGATGATAGATGATTGTGGATGATAGATGATTGTGGATGATAGATGATTGTGGATGATAGATGATTGTGGATGATAGATGATTGTGGATGATAGATGATTGTGGATGATAGTGGATGATAGATGATTGTGGATAGATTGTGGATGATAGATAATTGTGGATAATAGATGATTGTGGATGATAGATGATTGTGGATGATAGATAATTGTGGATAATAGATGATTGTGGACGATAGATGATTGTGGATGATAGATGATTGTGGATGATAGATGATTGTGGATGATAGATGATTGTGGATGATAGATGATTGTGGATGATAGATGATTGTGGATGATAGATGATTGTGGATGATAGATGATTGTGAATGATAGATGATTGTGGATGATAGATGATTGTGGATGATAGATGATTGTGGATGATAGATGATTGTGGATGATAGATGATTGTGGATGATAGATGATTGTGGATGATAGATGATTGTGGATGATAGATGATTGTGGATGATAGATTATTGTGGATGATAGATGATTGTGGATGATAGATGATTGTGAATGATTGATGATTGTGGATGATAGATGATTGTGGATGATAGATGATTGTGGATGACAGATGATTGTGGATGATAGTGGATGACAGATGATTGTGGATAGATTGTGGATGATAGATGATTGTGGATGATAGATGATTGTGGATGATAAATGATTGTGGATGATAGATGATTGTGGATGATAGATGATTGTGGATGACAGATGATTGTGGATGATAGTGGATGACAGATGATTGTGGATAGATTGTGGATGATAGATGATTGTGGATGATAGATGATTGTGGATGATAGATGATTGTGGATAGATGATTGTGAATGATAGATGATTGTGGATGATAGATGATTGTGGATGATAGATGATTGTGGATGATAGATGATTGTGGATAGATGATTGTGAATGATAGATGATTGTGGATGATAGATGATTGTGGATGATAGATGATTGTGGATGACAGATGATTGTGGATGATAGATGATTGTGGATGATAGATGATTGTGGATGATAGATGATTGTGGATGATAGATGATTGTGGATGATAGATGATTTTGGATTATAGATGATTGTGGATGATAGATGATTGTGGATGACAGATGATTGTGGATAGATTGTGGATGATAGATAATTGTGGATGACAGATGATTGTGGATGATAGATAATTGTGGATAATAGATGATTGTGGATGATAGATAATTGTGGATAATAGATGATTGTGGATGATAGATGATTGTGGATGATAGATGATTGTGGATGATAGATGATTGTGGATGATAGATGATTGTGGATGATAGATGATTGTGGATGATAGATGATTGTGGATGATAGATGATTGTGGATGATAGATGATTGTGGATGATAGATAATTGTGGATAATAGATGATTGTGGATGATAGATGATTGTGGATGATAGATGATTGTGGATGATAGATAATTGTGGATGATAGATGATTGTGGATGATAGATGATTGTGGATGATAGATAATTGTGGATAATAGATGATTGTGGATGATAGATGATTGTGGATGATAGATAATTGTGGATAATAGATGATTGTGGATGATAGATGATTGTGGATGATAGATGATTGTGGATGATAGATGATTGTGGATGATAGATGATTGTGGATGATAGATGATTGTGGATGATAGATGATTGTGGATGATAGATGATTGTGGATGATAGATGATTGTGGATGATAGATGATTGTGGATGATAGATGATTGTGGATAGATTGTGGATGATAGTGGATGACAGATGATTGTGGATAGATTGTGGATGATAGATAATTGTGGATAATAGATGATTGTGGATAATAGATGATTGTGGATGATAGATGATTGTGGATGATAGATGATTGTGGATGATAGATAATTGTGGATAATAGATGATTGTGGATGATAGATGATTGTGGATGATAGATGATTGTGGATGATAGATAATTGTGGATGATAGATGATTGTGGATGATAGATGATTGTGGATGATAGATAATTGTGGATGATAGATGATTGTGGATGATAGATAATTGTGGATGATAGATGATTGTGGATAATAGATGATTGTGGATGATAGATAATTGTGGATGATAGATAATTGTGGATAATAGATGATAATAATAATAATAATAATAATAATAATAATAATAATGTTTATTTCTTTATAAAGGTTACTATGTGTAATTACAGTATTGATTTACTAAGTGCAAAGATAGCCACTATCATGCCCGGGCATTTTGGTTAGCTGTTTTACAATCTTGTTTGGACTTAATAAATCTTATGTATACATAGTACAAAATCTAACTTACAAGTAATGGTGCAGGTGGTAATATTTTATGGAATGGCAGAATTAAAAGCCAGGATGTCACATGATAAAACTAGTCAGTAGATGTTTGGTTGCTTGGGTTAATATTGTGAGATAAGATGATTTTTTAGCAGAGTCCTAAATTTATAAGTTGTCTGGGGATCCTTGAGTTGTTCCGGTAGCGAGTTCCAGATCTTTGGGCCTTTTATGTGCATAGTATTCTTGCATAGTGAGAGTCTTACTCGAGGGATGTTGAAAAGTGCTTTATGCCTTGTATTGTGACTGTGCATTCTGCTGTAACTGTCGAGGAGTAGTTTTAAGGGAGGGTTTACAGTGGAGTTTAAAGTTCTGTATATGTAGTAGGCACAATAATAAGAGTGTATGTCTTGTGGATAATAGATGATTGTGGATGCATCAGGGTCCTCTTAGACACTGTTTTTTAACTGTTCTACTGTATAGTAAACTCTGATATAACACTTAAAACTATGGACCAAATCCACCATTTATAGTGTACTGTATAGTGGATCCTGATATAACAAACTCTTAAAATTATAGACAAAATCCACCATCTTTATCGAAGGTCTACCTTATAGTGAACTCTGATACAATACACTATTAAAATTCACTCACAAAATCCGCTGGTTAAAATGACTGCTGTGTAGAATTAATCGTGTTCATTTGTTCACCAGAGAGGCGTTCAGAGGACGTTCAGGAGAGAGACACTGCTCAAGCGGCTGCCGTTCACCACCTGGCTGCCCAAGTATGACCTCCAGTGTCTGGAGGGCGATATTATGGCTGGCTGTACTGTGGGACTCACTGCTATCCCTCAGGGCATAGCTTATGCTGTAGTAGCTGAACTGCCACCCAATGTATGTATGGAAACAAACCATACCACGGGTGGGGATAGAACCCGCCGTCAGAGAGTTATAAAACTCCAGACCAACGGGTTAGCCACTAGGTCCTCTCTCTCCCTGCTCCATGAGCTTTATCATACTTCTTCTTAAAGCTATGTATTGATGCTGTCTGTGTGTGTCAAGAGTCATGTTTGGATTACACACGTGTTCAAACACACTACATGTGTATTATATAATAGTGTTCAAACACAGAATATGTGTATTGTATAGTGTTTGAACACTGTAATACACATACACAGTGTTCAAACACACTATATACCCACTCTGGCAATCACTATTGACAATGATAATATGTAACTCTTTTGTCCTATTCTCTCAAGCACCTCTATGTTTACACTTCTTTAACAGAATTAACTGAATGACAGGAAAGACCTGACTTTCCTCATGTACAAACTAAAATATATTTGATGTGGAGTGTGTCTAACCTAGCTAGAAATCCCTTAAATCTATCAGGCTATGAACTTCTAACGACCTCTCTGTCTCTGTCTCTCAGTTGCCATGTACAGGGAGGAATGGTTCCTGTACAGCAAGTCCTCGACTTACAAACACATTAGGGACCTCCTGAATTGTGTATAATATTCATAATATAGAAGTCTTCAAAATACAAATACATTGGGAACATTCTGTATTGTGTACAATATCATTATTATACACAATACAGGAGGTCCCCAATGTGTTTATAAGTTGAAATCTTACTGTATATGTATATACAGTAGAACCTGCATATCTACTGACTCGGTATCCATGGTTTCAGTTATCCACTGTTTACTGTGGACCAAAAATACTTCTTAATTTTGCGTAATAATGACCCCAAAGTACAAAAGTAGAGAAGCTGTGAAGTGCTTCACATCAGTGATAAAGTGATAATTTTCCACTCACTGTTCGTAATTTATCAATTAAACTTTATAACAGGTATGAATAGGAAGTAAAGAGGGGAATGTATAGTTATACCAACACTCTTGTGAGGCATGAGTTGTGAATGTTGCAACAAGGAGAAGGCTGGAGGCAGTAGAGGTGTGATGTCTGAGGGCAATGTGTGGTGTGAATATAATACAGAGAATCCATAGTTTGGAGATTAGGAGGAGATGTGCGATTACCAAAACTATTATTCAGAGGAGGGGTTGTTGAAGTGGTTCGGACATGTAGAGAGGATGAAACAAAATAGAATGACTTTGAGAGTGTATAAATCTGTAGTGGAGGGAAGGCAGGGTAGAGGTCGGCCTAGGAAAGGTTGGAGAGAGGGGATAAAGGAGGTTTTGCATGCAAGGGGCTTGGACTTCAAGCAAGCATGTGTGAGCATGTTAGATAGGAGTGAATGGAGACAAAGGTTTTTAGGACTTGATGTCCTGCTGGAGTGTGAGCATGGTAATATTTACGAAGGTATTCATGGAAACTGGCAGGCCAGACTTGAGTCTTGGAGATGGGAAGTACAGTGTCTGCACTCTGAAGGAGGGGTGTTATGTTTCAGTTTTATAACTATAGTGTGAGCACACCTCTGGCAAGACAGTCATGGTGTGAATGAACGTGAAAGTTTTTCTTCAGGCCACCCTGCCTTAGTGGGAAACGGTTGATGTCTTAAAATATATATTTACGTGTGTGTGTGCGTATATATATATATATATATATATATATATATATATATATATATATATATATATATATATATATATATATATATATATATATATATATTATATACATATTATTCTAACCACAAATGAGTGGTATTGATCAATATGAACACTGCACTAGCCAAGGACTCAAACCCATGTTGTACTGTCCTGCCTCATGGTGAGCTAGAACCACATGACGCCTTAACCCACAGGAGGCTGGCATGTATATATATATATATATATATATATATATATATATATATATATATATATATATATATATATATATATATATATATATATGCAAGGAATTCGCGAGAGCAGGCGAAATATACACAAACACTGATCTCTGGCTGAAGGAGACTCGAACCTACGAACCTTAGGACAAGGTACGCAGTGCTTTACCAATCTACCCACACTGGACAATACCTTGGCGTGTAGCTTGCGCTACACGTTTTGATCCAAGGCAGCCAGCTTTCAGGGAGAAGGCTTACAGCTTTTCATCTCATCCCCTGCATGCATCAGCCTTACTAGAGATTTGAACAATGCAAGGAATTCGCGAGAGCAGGCGAAATATACACAGACACTGATCTCTGGCTGAAGGAGACTCAAACCTATGAACCTTAGGACAAGGTACACAGTGCTTTACCAATCACTGAAAAGCTGTAAGCCTTCTCCCTGAAAGCTGGCTGCCTTGGATCAAAACATGTAGCGCAAGCTACACGCCAAGGTATTGTCCAGTGTGGGTAGATTGGTAAAGCACTGCGTACCTTGTCCTAAGGTTCGTAGGTTCGAGTCTCCTTCAGCCAGAGATCAGGGTTTGTGTGTATATATATATATATATATATATATATATATATATATATATATATATATATATATATATATATATATATATACACAGTGGACCCCCGCATAACGATCACCTCCGAATGCGACCAATTATGTAAGTGTATTTATGTAAGTGCGTTTGTACGTGTATGTTTGGGGGTCTGAAATGGACTAATCTACTTCACAATATTCCTTATGGGAACAAATTCGGTCAGTACTGGCACCTGAACATACTTCTGGAGTGAAAAAATATCGTTAACCGGGGGTCCACTGTATATATATAAACATTATCTCTACATCCACAGCAGGACTTAAACCTGAAAACTCTGTATCAGTCCATAGTACTTTACCACGGAGCCATGGAGTCTAGCGTCTGGTTCCGTGGTAAATTACTGGTTACTCTGATACAGAGTTTGGAAGTTCAGGTCCTGCTGTGGATGTAGAGACAATGTAAATAATTTCACCTGTTTGCAAATTGTTAAGCATGTATATGTATATACAGTAGGGCCCCACTTATATGGCAGGTTAGGTTCCAGGAGCACCCTTTTTTTCCACTTATAAATGCTAGATAACAGGTTTACACTAACATATATTAGGTAGCAATAGAACTAGGCATTAAAAAACACAAAAAGTAAAATACACACACAGTACACTTGTTACTTACCTTAACCCTTTCAGGGTCGACAGACCCTCTCCCAGATTTGTTCTCAGGGTCGACAAATTTTAAAAAAAAAATTATTTTTTCTTATGAAAAGATAGAGAATCTTTTCCCGATCATAATGACACCAGAAGTATGAGATTTGATGGAAAACTTATGGAATTATGCTCTCGCAAAGTTAGCGGTCTTGACGATGTTTATGCATCGGCGATTTTGCCCACTTGGAGCCCTATTTTCGGCCAATTCCAGTGTACTAGTCGACAAAAATCATAACTGTTTCGCTAGAACTCCATTTTTTCTATCGAATGAGCACAAGAAACCACCCATTTACCGATTTCAACTATCCAATAAAGTAGTCAGAATTTAGCAATTTTACCAATTTCACACTAATTTCAAAAGATGCCAATTTCCAAATAGGGTCCAGAATAAACAAGACAGACATTCCTGGCACTAAAATAACATTTCCTCTGTTCATTAGTCATGTACCCAGGCCTCTGTTACATTTCTTTTTCTTTCCACTTTGCATTTTTATTCTCACAAAAAATAGAAGATTTACTGTTATGCAGACTACTGCATTAGTGTAAAAATGGTGTAGAAATGGTATAAATAATATCAGCACACTTGTAAAAGAATATTAGACTCACCAGTTGATGTGTATTGGACGCGTAGCATGATTTGTTTACTTTTGAACTTTGGCAAAAATCGAAGATTTCTGCTACTTTGAGCTCAATTTCAAGGTACTTTTCATTGTAAAACCAGTCAAAATCATCTCAATTTCTGTAATATGTCTTCCATTTTATAAAATGAGACCAGGAAAACTAGAATACCATCATAAATACCATACGAAAATACGTACAGTGCAAAGTCGCTGTTTTAAACCAAAAACACTGTCAAAGTTTTCTTTTTTCTCATTACGCACTGTGTGCTGCAGGATTTTTTTTATACTGCGCACACTGACCACATAGACCCATTCTTTCATATGTAGGCCTACCAGCTTTCTCTCACTAGATTTGAGGGCGCTAGAATTTAGGCGTACTAGTACGTCAAAAACCCTGGTTTTTGATGTACTAGTACGTCAGAAATCCTGAAAGGGTTAAAATATTAATATGAATGTGTGAAGAGGTCAGTGGCAGTGTATAAGTTTTTCCATGTCAGCAATAAATCACTTTGACTTTTTTTGGGGTTATCCCAGGTTCTCTACACATATGCTGCTATGTATGATAATCTATGTAACTATATTTGTGTATACCTGAATAACTTTTCTCCTTATTGTTGACAACTGTGCTAACTGTTTGACCAGCCAAACCAAGTTACGTGCTATCTCAGCCATAGACATACCTTGCTAAGTAAGTTTATTCAGGTATACACAAATACATACAGTTACATACATTATCATACATAGCATCATATGTGTAGAGAACTTAGGATAACCCTAAAAAGTCAGTTCAACAAGTTTAATCATTTCTAACTTGGCACTGAAAGTAAGAGGCTTAAGACTCTTCTTTTTTATCACAACTAACCTTAGATGCCATCGTCAACAAGAGCCGACTGGTTAACAAAATGGTAAACGAGAGAGAACGAGATACACGGAGAGAGAGGAAAAGAGAGAACGAGATATACAAACTGAACAGGTGGTGGGCGATCACTCGGTCAGGCACAATAAACACATATTAATACGTGTCCAATTTTACTTCATTCACGTATGTTTGTAAGAGTTTGTGAAACTATAACCTCACAATATTTTTTTATTATAATAATAATTACCTCACAATACAATACTCTTACATTGTGTACAAGTTAGTACAGAAGAATAAATAAACAGCAACATTCCCAGTCTCATGCAACACACCATTTTTCGAGTGAATGATGATATTATTATTATTGTTATAATCATAATAAAAAAGAAGCACTAAACCCACAAGGGTCATGAATAGCTATAGATAGAGTGAAGGCATATGAAAGGAATATTTTTCTACAGTTATCCCCCAGTACCTGGTGATGAACTAGAGAAAATGTAATTCTTCCGACACTCCTACAAACTGTTGGTAGACACATCTCATATTTATGTCAAGTTTTATCCTGTGGGTGTATCATGTTTGTGTGTTATGTAATGTGTTATATAATTTTGAAAAAATATCATAGCTGGAAATGTCTATATTAATGTAATATACAATATTTAATGCTCCCAGGAGATTATTATTATTATTATTATTATTATTATTATTATTATTATTATTATTATTATTATTATTATTATTATAGGATCTTCAAGAGTAGAGACTCTTAGTGATTTTAATGTGTACCTGCACGCCAGCACAGTGTGTAAGTATATTTAGGTACAGGTACACATAAATGTATATCAGAGTATATATAAAACATGCAATAACCTTAAAACACTTGAAATTTTAGAAAGTTTCCAGACATAATAGAGAGATGTACTCTCGGAGAATGTAAGCAAATCAAGTGGGGCGCAGTGACCATATTAGAAAGACAAGTGGGGGGAGTCGTATAGTGAGTTTTGGTCATAATTTTAAATGTTCGTATTAGCGGAACACTATAAAGCGAAACGCCGTAAAGCGGGGCCCTACTGTATATAGCTGCTATCCTCTCTGCTTTAACCTCACTGCCTAATATTAATATCTAGGGCTATATTATTAATTCTAATATTTGCTAACAATTCAAAACTACCTAAATCATTCTTAAAGTTTACATTTATCAGTACATTAATCTTATGATACTTCTCCGTGTTCTTACTTAGTGGGTTATAAGGGCGCGATACAACCCTTGTGAAATTACTGCCACCATCACCCTATAATATTTATGTATGAACAAAACAGTGGAATTTCTGGGACAAATAACACTTTCTCCACTCAGTATAGATTGCACCACTGTACTAGTAACTGTACCACTAACTGGTACTGTACCACTGTACTAATTGCACTACACACTCTCACTCACTATGAACTGTACCACTGTACCACTCACTCTCTCTTTCAGTATGGACTGTACTCAGCATTCATGGGCTGCTTCATGTATGTGATCTTTGGCAGCTGTAAGGATATAACCATTGGACCCACAGCCATCATGGCCCTCATGACCCTAGAGTATTCTGGCAGTGGTGGTCCTGTCTATGCTGTCCTCTTATGCTTCACTTCTGGCATTATTATTATCACTGCAGGATTGTGTAACTTGGGTGAGTATGCTGAAACCTTAGTTAATATGTTGTAACCCAGGTGAGTTAGTATGCTGTAAACTTATAAGAGTTGACTGTATATAGATCTGCTCTGTATAACCAGGGACTTTCTGTATAGTATGTTATTGATGTCAGCTATGGTCTGTATAAGTTGTATCGTGTACTGGTACATAGATGTAAACATTATTATTACAGTGGACCCTCGGGTAATGACATTAATCCGTTCCAGAGAGCTTGCTTTTAACCAATTTTGCTGTTAGCCAAATTAATTTTTCCCATAAGAAATACAGTGGACCCTCGGGTAACAATGACATTGGCTAGCGATAAAATCAGATAGCGATGCGTTTTAGCGTAAAAATATTGGCTTGGCCAATGATGAAAAACCCGGTTAAGGACAATCATCCCAAATGCATCCGCCTGTCCGTCTGGCTTAAGCACGCCTCGGCTGCCCTGCCTTCAGCTAGTGTGCCATTGTTTACAAGCCACTGTGGATGGTTCCACACATACATTCGATACATTTTGCATTATTCCATTGTTTTTAGTGCTTGTAACTGCTAAATAAGCCACCATGGGCCCCAAGAAAGATTCTAGTGCCAACCCTGTGGTAAAAAGGGTGAGGTGTACAATCAAACTGAAGAAAGAGATAATCGCAAAGTATGAAAGTGGAGTGCGTGCCTCTGAGCTGGCCCGGTTGTACAACAAACTGCACTTAACCATCACTACTATCTTGGCCAACAGAAAGGCAATCAAGGAAGCTGTTGTTGCAAAAGGTGCAAGTATGCTTACAAAACAGAGATCGCAAATACTCGAAGATGTGAAGAGACTGTTATTGGTGTGGATCAATGACAAACAATTATCAGGAGATAGTGTTTCACAGTCAGTCATATGTGAAAAGGCAAAGCAGTTGCATGACGGTTTAATTAAAAAAATGCCTGGAACTAGTGCTGATGTTAGTGAATTTAAGGCCAGCAAAGGTTGGTTTGAGAGATTTAAGAATCGTAGTGGCATACACAGTGGAACGGATTACAGTCGTTACCCGAGGGTCCACTGTACAGTGGACCCCCGAGTTTCGGCAGCCTAGACTTTCGCGAAATTCGACCTTCGGCGAGTTTTTTTTTTTAAATTTGGCATTGAGTTTCGTGAAAAAACTCATGTTTCGGCGACCGTCCAGTACCCGTCTGCCCATCACCGTGCACACAAAGCCAGTCTCCCACACCATTCATGCTCAGTGTGCCATATTTACCAACATGTGACCATCACCCCGCGGGTTCATACAATACATTTCATAATAATCCATTGTTTTTTGTGCTTGCAACTGCTAAATAAGTCATCATGGACCCAAGGAAAGCTAGTGCAAACCCTTTGGTAAATAAAGTGAGTAACGGGGATGTGGAAGAGTTGGTGGAGGACCACAGGGAAGAGCTGCAAGAGCTTCAGCTGGAACAGCATCAGACCACAGCCGAGGAACTTGCTTCAGAGGAGGAGGAAGAGGGAGTGGATGAGGTGCCTTCTTCAGTGGAATGTGGAATGAGTTGCAAAGTTTTGTTGAAAAGTATCACCCTGACCAAGCTGAAACAAGCCGTATCTGCAACATGTACAATGACAGTGTTGTGTCCCACTTCAGGGAAATCTTAAAGAAATGCCAAAAAAAGACCTCTCTGGATAGATATTTTGTGCGTCAGGGGTCCAGTGACTCTCAAGTTGTTCCCAGTGGCATTAAAAGAAGAAGGGGAGTAACCCCATATAATTACTTGCTACCTAAAGTCCTATGGAAGGAGATTCTCCTTCCAAACAATAGTGTTCACCTTCCTCCTATCACCTCCTCCCGTCTTCCATCCACCCAGAAGTCTTCAGTAAAGGTAAGTGTAATGTTATTATTATTTATTTTAAATGCATGTACTTGATTTCTGATTGTTTTCATTATGTAAATCTTTATTTAATTTGAAGAAAAATATTTTATTTTAATATTTTTGGGTGTCAGGAACGGATTAATTTTATTTCCATTATTTCTTATGGGGAAAATGGTTTCGAGTTTCGTGAATTTCGACCTTCGGCGGGCTCTCTGGAACGGATTAATCACGAAACTCGGGGGTCCACTGTAATGGAAATCCAGTTAATCTGTTTCAGACACCCAAAAGTATTAACAAAAAATATTTTTTTAAGGATTAAATATAGATATACATACAGAAAACAATGACAAATAAATATAAAGCACTAATAAAATGGATAAATAAACGTATGACATCACACTTACCTTTATTGACTCTTGTTGGTGTATGGAAGACAGGTAGGAGGCAAGAGGAAGGTGAGTTTATTATGCTTTAATATGACACTACTATCATCTCTATGGCTTACTTATCTATCATAATTCATCTAATATGACATAATAAACAATATTAATAACACTGAAACATGATATATACTCTAGAATGAATAAAATATGTCACAAGTGTTGGAGGTGTTGTTGTTGAGTTTATAAGGGCCGCTGAGAGAAGCTGTGCATATTAGTGGTAGTGGAGGCAGCAGCAGAAGCCACCAACACTATTCACACTTAAACAAAGTATGTAATTTATAAATAAGAAATATTTATGTTTTAATTTATAAATAAGTAAGTTTATTCAGGTATACACAAATACAGTTACGTACATAGATTATCACACATAGCACAGGATAACCCAAAAAAGTCATACTGACTTATTTCCATTGGGGTCCTTTTATATTTACACTTATATTTACTTTTATACTTACACTTTTATATTTACACTTATCTTGGAGGAGATGTTAGTTTAATTAGTTAGTTTGATGGAGGAGATGCTGGCAGAGGTTTAGGGTGGTGGAAGATAGCAGGGCAGCATATGTTCATTGGCCCTATACACATCCAACAACATTGGAGAGTTACTTTCGTGTCGTTTTTCTATCGCTTACTCACTTAACTTACTTGCTACACTGTTACTTCTACACTTTATCGCTGGCTGGCACTTTAGCCTTTATTGATACCTGCTGCTTTAGTATCGTACATATTGTAGAATCACTGAATCACTGCAGAAGGCACATTCTCCTCTCTCTCTACCTCCTCTACTTTGGTACTTTGCTACAAGTTTTTTTTTTAATTCTATTGTGTTTCTTTCCTTCTTTACCACAGGTCTGGCACTAGAAGCTTTCTTTGGGCCCATGGTGGCTTATTTAGCAATTACAAGCACTAAAAAATGGAATAATACAAAATATATTGCATGTACGCGTGGAATCCTCACTGGCTTGTAAACATTAGCACACTACCTGTACATCGGCTCAGGCCATGTGGACAGGTTTGGGACAAATGTCCTCAACCGAGTTCTTGGGCATTAGCCGAGGAAATATTTTGACGCAAAAATGTGCCGCTCTCCGATTTTGGAGTTAGCCGATGCTGCTGTTACCCGAGGGTCCACTGTATTAATAAAGGTCACATTTACTCAACTGTATGGCAGAGCAAATGCAAAAACTGTCTGACCTCGCTTTGGATTATTCTGACCGCTTGCTAACCACCTTCTAACTGTTCCTTCTGCTAGGATTCCTCATCAACTTCATCTCTAAGCCAGTCATCAGCGGATTTACATCAGCAGCGGCGATTACCATTGCGTCATCACAGCTTAAGGGCCTCTTTGGCTTGTCGTACTCCAGCGATGGCATTATTGAAACTTACGACAAGTTCTTCCACAACATTGGCAAGACTAGATGGCAGGACCTCACCCTAGGACTCTCTTCCAGTGTTGTTTTGTTGATAATGAGGGTAATTATCCCTTTATAATTGCTGTTGGGGGGTCGTTCATGGCTCATTAAGGTTACGAAGGTCCAGTCAGGGTACTGTGGGTTGTGAATTCTTGTAGTTATGATATTGTGGATTAGTGAATTGTACCAGTCATGGTATTATGTGGTAGTGAATTATACCAGCCATGGTACTGTGGGTTAGTTATGAATTGTACTAGCCATGGTACAATTCACTAACACACGATACCCTGGCTGGTATTGTGTGAATAGTACCAAACCCCCCCCCCCCACTGCATATAACATTAACTTCAACTTACAGAGAGTGAAGGACATAGCAGCTGTTAGAGTTCGAGCGAGTGACTCTCGCTGGACCCGGGTCTGGAAGAAGGGGGTCTTCCTGGTGTCAGTGGGTCGTAATGCCATCGTGGTCTTGGTGGCTCTGGTTGTTGCTTACTGCCAACGGCACGAGCAACCTTTCATTATAACTGGTGAGTCGCTGTTGCTCTGAATACACTATGTATATGTGAAATATACAGGCTCTAAATATATTATATGTGGGATAAACAGGCTCTGAGTGAATTATATATAGGATATACAAGCTCTAAATACATCTAAATCACCGTCTATTGTAATAAACTATTGTGTTGTAACACCACATGTTACAATGATGTGGTGGATACATATATGTATATTAAGACTCCTGTTACAGTTGGTGCTATATACAGGATGCCTCATACTAGCCCTGTGACTGTCAAAATCCCAAATCCTGTGGTGTCTCCTGGTGTCGAAAAATTTTTGAAAAAAAAAAAAAAATTCTCATGAAATGATAGAGAATCATTTCCCAATGGTAATGACACCAAAAGAACGAAATTTGATGGAAAACTTATGGAATTACGCCCTCGCGAAGTTAGCGACCTCGGCGATATTTGCGAATTGGCAATTTCGCCCACTTTGAGCCCTATTTTCGGCTAATTCCATTGTTCCAGTCACCCAAACTCATAGCTATTTCTTTAGAGCTCTATTTGTTCTATCGACTGAGTACAAGAAACCGCCCATTTACTGATTTCAACTGCCCAATAACGTGGTCAGAAATTTGCAATTTGACCAATTTCACGCAAATTAAAAAATATGCCAATTTCAAAATAGGGTCCAGAATGAACAATGCAGACATTCCTGGCTATAAAATAACATTTTCTTTGTTCATCAGTCATGTCTCCAGGCCCCTCTGATATTACTCTTGCTATTTACTATTATGCAGACTACTGCAATATTGTAATAATTGTATAAATAATGTCAACCCATTCATGACTGCATATTAGAATGGCTACTTGGACATTTAATGAACAACGATATCATTTGTTTACTTTTGAACATCGGCAAAAATCAAACATTTCCCTTACTTGGAGCTCCATTTCAAGGTTCTTTTCATAGTAAAACTAATCAAAATCACCTCTATTTCTATAATATGTTTTCCATTCTATCAAATAAGACCAAGAAAACGAGAATACAACCATAAATACTATACGAAAATACACCACAAAGTCGGCGTTTTAATCCAAAAAAAGGCCAGAGTGTTTTTTCTCATCATGCATTGTGTGCTGCAGGATTTTTTTTATATGGTGCACACTGACCACACAGACCCATTCTCTCACATGTGGGCCTACCAGCTTTCTCCTGCTTGATTTGAAGCTGCTAGAATTTATGAGTATATATATGTCAAACACGGTGGCTCGTAAGATGTATATATATGACTGAGTCAAAAGGCTAGTATAGATCAGTATCAAAGTTTCCTTTACCATCAAAACTCTTCGAGATGTTCACACACAAGAGATTATGCTCCCTTTATAACATCACAAACCATTCTCAACACCTGCCATTTTGACTTCAAGAAAAACAACAGCACAAATGATGCTATAATAAAAATGCTAGACCTGCTTTACACAGCACTGGAAAATAATGACTATCCACTATGCCTCTGTATTGACCCAAGGAAAGTTTTTGATACAGTAGACCACAGCATCCTAATCCACAAGCTTGATCAATATGGTCTTACCTTACTAACAGACAGCAGTATGCTGGACCTGGTTGTTTCCCCATATTTAGGCACTAAACCCACATGTAGCAGGGGTATTGGGACACTAGAACCTTGGATCAAGAGCCTATTGTATCCTGACATTGCTCGACATAGCAAGAGTTACTCCAATACACAAAGCTTTGACACAGTAGGCCACAGCATCCTGCTCCACAAATTTGACCACTATGGTATCAGAGGACATGACCTTGCATATATAAAGCATTACATAACTGACATAACATAAGGTGAATACAGGAAAGAGTAAGGTTATGAGGATAACAAAAAGATTAGGTGATGAAAGATTGAATATCAGATTGGAGGGAGAGAGTATGGAGGAGGTGAATGTATTCAGATATTTGGGAGTGGACGTGTCAGCGGATGGGTCTATGAAAGATGAGGTGAATCATAGAATTGATGAGGGGAAAAGAGTGAGTGGTGCACTTAGGAGTCTGTGGAGACAAAGAACTTTGTCCTTGGAGGCAAAGAGGGGAATGTATGAGAGTATAGTTTTACCAACGCTCTTATATGGGTGTGAAGCGTGGGTGATGAATGTTGCAGCGAGGAGAAGGCTGGAGGCAGTGGAGATGTCATGTCTGAGGGCAATGTGTGGTGTGAATATAATGCAGAGAATTCGTAGTTTGGAAGTTAGGAGGAGGTGCGGGATTACCAAAACTGTTGTCCAGAGGGCTGAGGAAGGGTTGTTGAGGTGGTTCAGACATGTAGAGAGAATGGAGCAAAACAGAATGACTTCAAGAGTGTATGAGTCTGCAGTGGAAGGAAGGCGGGGTAGGGGTCGGCCTAGGAAAGGTTGGAGAGAGGGGGTAAAGGAGGTTTTGTGTGCGAGGGGCTTGGACTTCCAGCAGGCATGCGTGAGCGTGTTTGATAGGAGTGAATGGAGACAAATGGTTTTTAATACTTGACGTGCTGTTGGAGTGTGAGCAAAGTAACATTTATGAAGGGATTCAGGGAAACCGGCAGGCCGGACTTGAGTCCTGGAGATGGGAAGTACAGTGCCTGCACTCTGAAGGAGGGGTGTTAATGTTGCAGTTTAAAAACTGTAGTGTAAAGCACCCTTCTGGCAAGACAGTGATGGAGTGAATGATGGTGAAAGTTTTTCTTTTTCGGGCCACCCTGCCTTGGTGGGAATCGGCCAGTGTGATAATAAAAAATAAATAATAAATAACTGACTTGAAGCACCTGATAGGTGCAACAGGACCCAGAGACACAATAATACACACAAAACTCTCTATGACATTCCCAGTGTCCAGCTAAATCTCTTCAAAAATACAATGTACATAAAAGGGGCCCAAGATCTGCAACTCTCTGCTGGAAATCTCCAGAGCCTCTATCTATCTGATAACTCCAGAACCTCTCTATCTATCTGATAACTCCAGAACCTATCTATCTACCTGATAACTCCACAACTTCTCTCAGTCAGCATAAAACCCAAATATCACTTAGAGCATGTCTGTATATAAGCAATCAATCAGTAATTGCCTTATTAGGTTTAAGATAGACCTAAGTTTGCCCAAAATGCTCTAAATACTAAGGGGCTTACTGTATGTATGCTTAATTGTGTTCTGTCTCTGTGCAGACATTGTATTGAGCTGAAAGAATTATACAACTTCTAAACATATTATAATTGATGTATACAACTTGTAAACAACCTCCGGCTTATTCTAGGTGAGGTTAAGCCGGGCTTGCCGCCATTCCATCCACCAGCGTTCTCTGCTGACGTCAATGGAACAATGCTGACCTTCGGCGACATCCTGGCTGACGTTGGTGCTGGTGTGGTCATCATTCCCATCGTATCCATCCTGGAGAGTATAGCTATCGCCAGCGCTTTCGCCGGTGGTGCCACCATCGATGCCACCCAGGTATGTCCTGGGGCTTCACTGATGCCACCCAGGTACGATCTGCTCTGGCACCTGATTGATGTCACCCAGGTGCATCTTGGGTCCTGACTGATGTCACCCAGGTACATCCTGCACCTTGACTGATGTCACCCAGGTACATCTTGGGCCCTGATTGATGTCACCCAGGTACATCCTGGGCCTTGACTGATGTCACCCAGGTACATCCTGCACCTTGACTGATGTCACCCAGGTACATCTTGGGCCCTGATTGATGTCACCCAGGTACATCCTGGGCCTTGACTGATGTCACCCAGATACATTCTGGGCCATGATTGATGTCACCCAGGTACATCCTGGGCCCTGACTGATGTCACCCAGGTACATCCTGGGCCCTGACTGATGTCACCCAGGTATATCCTGGGCCCTGACTGATGTCACCCAGGTACATCCTGGGCCCTGATTGATGTCACCCAGGTACATCCTGGGCCCTGACTGATGTCACCCAGGTACATCCTGGGCTCTGAATGATGTCACCCAGGTACATCCTGGGCCCTGACTGATGTCACCCAGGTATATCCTGGGCCCTGATTGATGTCACCCAGGTACATCCTGGGCTCTGAATGATGTCACCCAGGTACATCCTGGGCTCTGAATGATGTCACCCAGGTACATCCTGGGCCCTGATTGATGTCACCCAGGTACATCCTGGGCTCTGAATGATGTCACCCAGGTACATCCTGGGCTCTGAATGATGTCACCCAGGTACATCCTGGGCCCTGACTGATGTCACCCAGGTATATCCTGGGCCCTGATTGATGTCACCCAGGTACATCCTGGGCTCTGAATGATGTCACCCAGGTACATCCTGGGCTCTGAATGATGTCACCCAGGTACATCCTGGGCCCTGATTGATGTCACCCAGGTACATCCTGGGCTCTGAATGATGTCACCCAGGTACATCCTGGGCCCTGATTGATGTCACCCAGGTACATCCTGGGCTCTGAATGATGTCACCCAGGTACATCCTGGGCCCTGATTGATGTCACCCAGGTACATCCTGGGTCCTGACTGATGTCACCCAGGTACATCCTGGGCCCTGACTGATGTCACCCAGGTACATCCTGGGCCCTGACTGATGTCACCCAGGTACATCCTGGGCTCTGAATGATGTCACCCAGGTACATCCTGGGCTCTGAATGATGTCACCCAGGTACATCCTGGGCTCTGATTGATGTCACCCAGGTACATCCTGGGCTCTGATTGATGTCACCCAGGTACATCCTGGGCTCTGAATGATGTCACCCAGGTACATCCTGGGCTCTGATTGATGTCACCCAGGTACATCCTGGACCCTGACTGATGTCACCCAGGTACATCCTGGGCTCTGATTGATGTCACCCAGGTACATCCTGGGCTCTGAATGATGTCACCCAGGTACATCCTGGACCCTGACTGATGTCACCCAGGTACATCCTGGGCTCTGAATGATGTCACCCAGGTACATCCTGGACCCTGACTGATGTCACCCTGGTACATCCTGGGCTCTGAATGATGTCACCCAGGTACATCCTGGGCTCTGATTGATGTCACCCAGGTACATCCTGGGCTCTGATTGATGTCACCCAGGTACATCCTGGACCCTGACTGATGTCACCCAGGTACATCCTGGGCTCTGATTGATGTCACCCAGGTACATCCTGGGCTCTGATTGATGTCACCCAGGTACATCCTGGGCTCTGATTGATGTCACCCAGGTACATCCTGGGCTCTGATTGATGTCACCCAGGTACATCCTGGGCTCTGACTGATGTCACCCAGGTACATCCTGGGCTCTGAATGATGTCACCCAGGTACATCCTGGGCCCTGACTGATGTCACCCAGGTACATCCTGGGCTCTGAATGATGTCACCCAGGTACATCCTGGGCCCTGATTGATGTCACCCAGGTACATCCTGGGCTCTGATTGATGTCACCCAGGTACATCCTGGGCTCTGAATGATGTCACCCAGGTACATCCTGGGCTCTGATTGATGTCACCCAGGTACATCCTGGACCCTGACTGATGTCACCCAGGTACATCCTGGGCTCTGATTGATGTCACCCAGGTACATCCTGGGCTCTGAATGATGTCACCCAGGTACATCCTGGACCCTGACTGATGTCACCCAGGTACATCCTGGGCCCTGATTGATGTCACCCAGGTACATCCTGGGCCCTGAATGATGTCACCCAGGTACATCCTGGGCTCTGAATGATGTCACCCAGGTACATCCTGGGCTCTGATTGATGTCACCCAGGTACATCCTGGGCTCTGAATGATGTCACCCAGGTACATCCTGGGCCCTGACTGATGTCACCCAGGTATATCCTGGGCCCTGATTGATGTCACCCAGGTACATCCTGGGCTCTGAATGATGTCACCCAGGTACATCCTGGGCTCTGAATGATGTCACCCAGGTACATCCTGGGCCCTGATTGATGTCACCCAGGTACATCCTGGACCCTGACTGATGTCACCCAGGTACATCCTGGGCTCTGATTGATGTCACCCAGGTACATCCTGGGCTCTGATTGATGTCACCCAGGTACATCCTGGGCTCTGATTGATGTCACCCAGGTACATCCTGGGCTCTGACTGATGTCACCCAGGTACATCCTGGGCTCTGAATGATGTCACCCAGGTACATCCTGGGCCCTGACTGATGTCACCCAGGTACATCCTGGGCTCTGAATGATGTCACCCAGGTACATCCTGGGCTCTGAATGATGTCACCCAGGTACATCCTGGGCTCTGATTGATGTCACCCAGGTACATCCTGGGCTCTGAATGATGTCACCCAGGTACATCCTGGGCTCTGAATGATGTCACCCAGGTACATCCTGGGCTCTGAATGATGTCACCCAGGTACATCCTGGGCCCTGACTGATGTCACCCAGGTACATCCTGGGCCCTGATTGATGTCACCCAGGTACATCCTGGGCCCTGAATGATGTCACCCAGGTACATCCTGGGCTCTGATTGATGTCATTAATTCATCAATTCCCAGCATAATACAGTATGCTTAGTGTATGATACAGTTGACCTACTGTATGATACAGTAGACCTACTGTATGATCCACTAGACATGTATAATACAGTAGACCTACTGTATGATACAGTAGACCTACTGTATGATCCACTAGACATGTATAATACAGTAGACCTACTGTATGATCCAGTAGGCCTACCTACTGTATGATACAATAGACCTACTGTATGATCCAGTAGGCCTACCTACTATATGATACAATAGACCTACTGTATGATACAGTTGACCTACTGTATGATACAGTTGACCTACTGTATGATACAGTAGACCTACTCTATGATACAGTAGACCTACTGTATGATAGAGTAGGCCTACCTACTATATGATACAATAGACCTACTGTATGATACAGTGGACCTACTGTATGATACAGTAGGCCTACCTACTGTATGATACAATAGACTTACTGTATGATCCAGTAGGCCTACCTACTATATGATACAATAGACCTACTGTATGATACAGTTGACCTACTGTATGATACAGTAGACCTACTGTATGATCCACTAGACATGTATAATACAGTAGACCTACTGTATGATCCAGTAGGCCTACCTACTGTATGATACAATAGACCTACTGTATGATCCAGTAGGCCTACCTACTATATGCTACAATAGACCTACTGTATGATACAGTTGACCTACTGTATGATACAGTTGACCTACTGTATGATACAGTAGACCTACTCTATGATACAGTAGACCTACTGTATGATAGAGTAGGCCTACCTACTATGTGATACAATAGACCTACTGTATGATACAGTGGACCTACTGTATGATACAGTAGACCTACTGTATGATACGGTAGGCCTACCTACTATATGATACAATAGACCTACTGTATGACACAGTGGACCTACTGTATGATACAGTAGGCCCACCTTCTGTATGATACAATAGATCTACTGTATGATACAGTAAACCTACTGCATGATCCAGTAGGCCTACTGCAGTATTGGCATGTTAGACCTACCTAGCCTTATCCAGTAAGCCTATGGAAGTGTTGGGTGTGAGTTAGACATACCTAGCATGATCCAGTAAGTGTACTGCAGTATTGGTGTGAGTTAGACCTACCTAGTATGATCCAGTAAGCCTACTGCAGTATTGGTGTGAGTTAGACCTACCTAGCATGATCCAGTAAGCCTACTGCAGTATTGGTGTGAGTTAGACCTACCTAGTATGATCCAGTAAGCCTACTGCAGTATTGGTGTGAGTTAGACCTACCTAGTATGATCCAGTAAGTGTACTGCATGGACCAGTAGGCCTAGGAATGGTGCTCCTACAATCTTAACCTCCTAACACCACTCTTCTCAGCTGGCAACATTAATCTTGCAGGAGATGCTGGCCCTGGGGATGTGCAACCTGGCTGGGTCATTCGTACAGTCCATGCCGGTCACCGGGTCATTCACAAGAACGGCAGTGAATGCCACCAGTGGTGTTAAAACACCAGCAGGTGGTATTGTTACTGGTACCCTGGTGATACTGGCCCTGGCCTTCCTTACTTCTTATTTCAAGTAAGACTTCACTCATCTCTCTATAAAGTTGCTCTATATACAGTTTTATTATAGAGTTCCACTATATATAGTCAGTTCTCTTATAAAGTTCCACTATATACTGTTCTCTTATAGTATTCATAATATGGGCCAGTAGGCATCCTGCAGTGCTATTTTATATTTTTATGAAGGGAGCAGTATTTAAAAATTGAATATTTTCATGTGTTTATGTGTGCTTGCAGTGTTATTTATGCATTGTTTACATTGTGTCATCACCGCAGGTACATACCCAAGGCGTCACTGGCGGCGGTGATCATCTGCGCTGTCATCTTCATGGTGGATTACCAGGTGGTGCTGCCCATCTGGCAGGCCCACCGTCTAGACCAGCTGCCACTCTGGACCACCTTTTTGACCTGCTTGTTCTGGAAGCTGGAGTACGGCATCCTGGTCGGTGCCGGCGTCAACCTGGCCCTCGTCCTGTATGGTTCAGCCAGGCCTAAGGTTGTTGTTGACGTCACAGCGATGCAGGTGAGGTTAGGTTAAGTTCCAGTAGGCGTCACCAAAGAGCAGGTTAGGTTCTACATAACAAAAAACATTATATTGTGACTGGAACAATACACAAATAACCCTCACATGGGAGAGAGGAGCTTATGACAATGTTTCGGTCCGACTTGGATCATTTACAACCGAAATGTTGTCGTAAGCTCCTCTCTCCCATGTGTGGGTTATATGTGTAAAGTTAGGTTCTAACCTGCGGCTCGTGGCATCACTGAGTGACACAGTGAAACCCAGACCAGTGTGTTAAGAACTGGGCCAAGAGGTTGATGCACTGGCCTATGAGTTCAACAACTTATTTACCAGGGTTCAAACCTCTACCAGTTCCCCAGGTTAACTTTCTTCTGCTTCTTCTTCTTCTTTTTATTATTATTATTATTATTATTATTATTATGTTAGTAATTTAAGGGGTTATTAGCCAAAAGTTTGGTTTAAAAACACCAAATTTGAAGTGTTTTTTCGGATGGTTTTTATTTTATTGGGTGTTGCTTCTGCTTAAGTGATACTTAAATCAATATAGTTAAGAATTTGGTCAACTAAAACAATAGAATTGGCCTAAAATAAGCCTCAAAATGGGCAAAATCATTGGTGCATTAGTTGCAAACAGACTGCTAACTTTGTGCCAGTGTAACTCCTTAACTTTTCCATAATATTTCGTAATTTCAGCATCAGTACCTTCAAAAACACTATCTACTTTTGAGGGCAATTTTCATTTTGGTCTGGACATTGAGAGGGTCAAAATATGAAGGTATAATGGGAGTTTTTTAATTAACTTTTTATTTTTTGGTCAGGATGGAGATGACGAGGCCTATGTCCTGGTGGAACCACAAAGTGGTTTGTTCTTTCCATCAGTGGATTACGTGAGGACATCCGTCAACAAGGCCGGGTTAACTACCGCCAGCAGTAGAATGACTGTGGTGGTGGATTGTGGTCACTTTACTGGTGTTGATTATACTGCTGTTAAGGTGAGGTCACTGTATGTCCCACATCCAGTACTGCAACATTCTCACTCATCCTTCAGTACTGGTACTGTACTTCCCACCTCCAGTACTGTAACATCCTCACTCATCCTTCAGTACTGGTACTGTACTTCCTACCTCCAGTACTGTAGCATTCTCATTCATCCTTCAGTGCTGGTTCTGTACTTCCCACCTCCAGTACTGTAACATCCTCACTCATCCTTCAGAGTACTGGTACTGTACTTCCCACCTCCAGTACTGTAACATTCTCACTCATCCTTCAGTGCTGGTACTGTACTTACCACCTCCAGTACTGTAACATTCTCACTCATCCTTCAGAGTACTGGTACTGTACTTACCACCTCCAGTACTGTAACATTCTCACTCATCCTTCAGAGTACTGGTACTGTACTTCCCACCTCCAGTACTGTAACATCCTCACTCATCCTTCAGAGTACTGGTACTGTACTTCCCACCTCTGGTACCATAACATCCTCACTTATCCTTCAGAGTACTGGTACTGTACTTCCCACCTCCAGTACTGTAATAGCCTCACTCATCCTTCAGAGTACTGGTACTGTATTTCCCACCTCCAGTACTGTAACATCCTCACTCATCCTTCAGAGTACTGGTACTGTACTTCCCACCTCTGGTACCATAACATCCTCACTTATCCTTCAGAGTACTGGTACTGTACTACCCACCTTCAGTACTATAACATTCTCACTCATCCTTCAGAGTACTGGTACTGTACTACCCACCTTCAGTACTATAACATTCTCACTCATCCTTCAGAGTACTGGTACTGTACTACCCACCTTCAGTACTATAACATTCTCACTCATCCTTCAGAGTACTGGTACTGTACTACCCACCTTCAGTACTATAACATTCTCACTCATCCTTCAGAGTACTGGTACTGTACTACCCACCTTCAGTACTATAACATTCTCACTCATCCTTCAGAGTACTGGTACTGTACTACCCACCTTCAGTACTATAACATTCTCACTCATCCTTCAGAGTACTGGTACTGTACGAGGCCTATGTCCTGGTGGAAACACAAAGTAGTTTGTTCTTTCCATCAGTGGATTACGTGAGGACATCCGTCAACAAGGCCGGGTTAACTACCGCCAGCAGTAGAATGACTGTGGTGGTGGATTGTGGTCACTTTACTGGTGTTGATTATACTGCTGTTAAGGTGAGGTCACTGTATGTCCCACATCGAGTGCTGTAACATTCTCACTCATCCTTTAGAGTACTGGTACTGTACTTCCCACCTCCAGTACTGTAACATCCTCACTCATCCTTCAGTACTGGTACTGTACTTCCCACCTCCAGTACTGTAGCATTCTCATTCATCCTTCAGTGCTGGTTCTGTACTTCCCACCTCCAGTACTGTAACATCCTCACTCATCCTTCAGAGTACTGGTACTGTACTTACCACCTCCAGTACTGTAACATTCTCACTCATCCTTCAGAGTACTGGTACTGTACTTCCCACCTCCAGTACTGTAACATTCTCACTCATCCTTCAGTGCTGGTACTGTACTTACCACCTCCAGTACTGTAGCATTCTCACTCATCCTTCAGTGCTGGTATTGTACTTCCCACCTCCAGTACTGCAACATTCTCACTCATCCTTCAGAGTACTGGTACTGTACTTACCACCTCCAGTACTGTAACATTCTCACTCATCCTTCAGAGTACTGGTACTGTACTTACCACCTCCAGTACTGTAACATCCTCACTCATCCTTCAGAGTACTGGTACTGTACTTACCACCTCCAGTACTGTAACATCCTCACTCATCCTTCAGAGTACTGGTACTGTACTTCCCACCTCCAGTACTGTAACATCCTCACTCATCCTTCAGTACTGGTACTGTACTTCCTACCTCCAGTACTGTAGCATTCTCATTCATCCTTCAGTGCTGGTTCTGTACTTCCCACCTCCAGTACTGTAACATCCTCACTCATCCTTCAGAGTACTGGTACTGTACTTCCCACCTCCAGTACTGTAACATTCTCACTCATCCTTCAGTGCTGGTACTGTACTTACCACCTCCAGTACTGTAACATTCTCACTCATCCTTCAGAGTACTGGTACTGTACTTACCACCTCCAGTACTGTAACATTCTCACTCATCCTTCAGAGTACTGGTACTGTACTTCCCACCTCCAGTACTGTAACATCCTCACTCATCCTTCAGAGTACTGGTACTGTACTTCCCACCTCCAGTACTGTAATAGCCTCACTCATCCTTCAGAGTACTGGTACTGTATTTCCCACCTCCAGTACTGTAACATCCTCACTCATCCTTCAGAGTACTGGTACTGTACTTCCCACCTCTGGTACCATAACATCCTCACTTATCCTTCAGAGTACTGGTACTGTACTTCCCATCTTCAGTACAGTAACATTCTCACTCATCCTTCAGAGTACTGGTACTGTACTTCCCACCTCTGGTACCATAACATCCTCACTTATCCTTCAGAGTACTGGTACTGTACTTCCCATCTTCAGTACAGTAATATTCTCACTCATCCTTCAGAGTACTGGTACTGTACTTTCCACCTCTCCAGTACTGTAACATCCTCATTCATCCTTCAGAGTACTGGTACTGTACTACCCACCTTCAGTACTATAAAATTCTCACTCATCCTTCAGAGTACTGGTACTGTACTACCCACCTTCAGTACTATAACATTCTCACTCATCCTTCAGAGTACTGGTACTGTACGAGGCCTATGTCCTGGTGGAAACACAAAGTGGTTTGTTCTTTCCATCAGTGGATTACGTGAGGACATCCGTCAACAAGGTCGGGTTAACTACCGCCAGCAGTAGAATGACTGTGGTGGTGGATTGTGGTCACTTTACTGGTGTTGATTATACTGCTGTTAAGGTGAGGTCATTGTATGTCCCACATCCAGTACTGCAACATTCTCACTCATCCTTCAGAGTACTGGTACTGTACTTACCACCTCCAGTACTGTAACATCCTCACTCATCCTTCAGAGTACTGGTACTGTACTTCCCACCTCCAGTACTGTAACATTCTCACTCATCCTTCAGAGTACTGGTACTGTATTTCCCACCTTCAGTACTGTAACATTCTCACTCATCCTTCAGAGTACTGGTACTGTACTTCCCACCTCCAGTACTGTAACATTCTCACTCATCCTTCAGAGTACTGGTACTGTACTTATCACCTCCAGTACTGTAACATTCTCACTCATCCTTCAGAGTACTGGTACTGTACTTCCCACCTCCAGTACTGTAACATTCTCACTCATCCTTCAGAGTACTGGTACTGTACTTCCCACCTTCAGTACTGTAACATTCTCACTCATCCTTCAGAGTACTGGTACTGTACTTCCCACCTCCAGTACTGTAACATTCTCACTCATCCTTCAGAGTACTGGTACTGTACTTCCCACCTTCAGTACTGTAACATTCTCACTCATCCTTCAGAGTACTGGTACTGTACTTCCCACCTCCAGTACTGTAACATTCTCACTCATCCTTCAGAGTACTGGTACTGTACTTCCCACCTCCAGTACTGTAACATTCTCACTCATCCTATCAACACATACCTTCCCATGTGCTCCTGCTTTCTAGTCTCTGTCACTATTTTAAAATTATTTTTGACTGTTTTTCAGGGCATAAAGAGTTTGTGTAATGATTTTGAGAAGAGGCATCAACCTCTGGTCTTCATCAATGTGTCTAAAGGAGTTAGAAAGGGATTGATGTCCCTCAATACAGACATCAAGATTGCAGCATCACAAGATGAACTTCGCAGCCTCTTGGCTGGTAAGTTGCCTTATAAAGTTCCACTATATACAGTCAGTTCTTATAAAGTTCCACTATATATATTCAGTTCTCTTATAAAGTTCCACTGTATATAGTTAGTTCTCTTATAAAGTTCCACTATATAGTAATAGAGAAACTTTATAAGGGAACTGACTGTATATAGAGGTATGGAAAGCAGTTTAATATTTACTAACAATCAGTGCATGTTGCTTTAAATTCTCAATCTTAATTTTGACTGAGTTGGTCGATGTATTTCGACTGTCCGCCAGTTGAAACATGAGAAAATTTCAACTATCATTAAAGAACAATAACCTTGGACTTACACATTGGACCTTCAGGTCTGGTTGCTGCCGCTGATGCCAAAACCTCATCCCAGGGCTCTTGATCCAAGGACTTACTAACCTCTCCTGTTCCTCCAGTGAAACCTCATTCATTAACCCACTCCATGGCCTCTCTGTATACATAAGTATTAAAATAATAACCTAGAATATATGTACAGTGGTACCCCGAGTTTCAAACTTTCTTCATTCCAGACGGCTGTTCAGGTGCCGTTACCGAATGATTTTATTCCTGTAAGGAATAACGTAATTAGATTAGTCCGTTTCAGACCCCCAAAAATACACTTCCAAAAGCACTGACAATAATACACTTACATAATTGGTCGAGTTGGGAGCAGTTCGAAACTCATGGTACCACTGTGTATATATATATGTATGTATATATATATATATATACAGTGGTCCCTCGCTTTTCGTAGTTCTCGGGAATCATAGATTTCGGAAATCATTGGGATATTTTCGTATAAACATGGGCTCGCTAATCATAGGTTGATTCACGAATAGTAGTTCATCCAGGACATGTACGCACGGTGTGAGCCGGGGCGGCCTCCCTACCCAGCCAGTCTGGCATTGTTTACCAGTGAGTGAAGGCCCCCTCACGTGCTCCTACGAAATATTTCATAATATTCCACTCATTTTAGTGCTTGCAAGTACTAAATAAGCTACCATGGCTCCAAAGAAAACTCCTAGTGCCAAGCCTGTGGTAAAGAAGGTGAGAAATACGATTGAATTTAAGAAAAACATCATTGAACAATATGAAAGTGGCACAAGTGCGGCCGAACTGGCCAGGATGTATAAGAAACCCTACACAACCATATGTTCCATAGTGGCCAAGAAAAAGGAAATCAAGGATGCTGTTGTTGCAAAGGGGGTAACTATGCTGACAAAAATGAGATCACCAGTACTCGAAGAGGTTGAGACGTTATTATTGGTGTGGATAAATAAGAAACAATTAGCAGGAGATACTCTTATGACTTTGATTATTTGTGAAAAGGGTAGGAAGTTGCACGACGATCTGGTAAAGAAATTGCCTGCAAATAGTGGTGATGTGAGTGAATTTAAGGCCAGCAAAGGTTGGTTTGAGAGATTTAAGAACCGTACTGGCATACACAGTGTGGTAAGCCATGGTGAGGCTGCCAGTTTGGACCACAAGGCGGCTGAAAAATATGTGCATGAATTCAAGGAGTACGTAGAGGCTGAAGGACTGAAACCTGAACAAGTGTTCAATTGTGACGAAACAGGCCTCTTTTGGAAGAAAATGCCAAAGAGGACCTTCATTACACAGGAGGAAAAGGCAATGCCAGGACAAAAGCCTATGAAAGACAGGCTGACACTAATGTTCTGTACTAATGCTAGTGGGAATTTCAAAGTGAAGCCATTACTAGTGTACCATTCTGAAAATCCCAGAGTGTTCAGGAAAAACAATGTTATGAAGAGTAAATTGTGTGCGTTTTGGAAATCTAATAGTAAGGCATGGGTCACGAGGGAAATTTTTGTCGAGTGGTTCAATGAAGTGTTTGGCCCTAGTGTGAAGGAGTATCTCCTGGAAAAGAAATTGGATCTCAAGTGCCTGCTAGTAATGGACAATGCACCTGCTCATCCTCCAAACTTGGATGACCTAATTTTCGAGGAGTTTGGGTTCATCACAGTAAAGTTCTTGCCCCTGAATACCACTTCTCTCCTCCAGCCCATGGACCAGTAGGTCATTGCAAACTTTAAAAAACTCTACTCCAAAGCAATGTTTCACAGGTGCTTGACTGTGAGCACAGACACTCACTTGACCCTAAGGGAATTTTGGAGAGAACACTTCAGCATCCTCCATTGCATAACCCTTATAGGTATGGCTTGGGAGGGAGTGACTACCAGGACTTTGAACTCTGCCTGGAGAAAATTGTGGCCAGATTGTGTCGACAAGAGGGATTTTGAAGGGTTTGGGACTGACCCTGATGAGCCTATGTCTGTTGTTAAATCAATTGTGGCACTGAGGAGTTCCATGGGGTTGGATATGAGTTTGGAGGATGTGGAAGAATTGGTGGAAGACCACAACGAAGAGCTCACCACTGAGGAGCTGCAAGAGCTTCAGCAGGAACAGCAACAGATCGCAGCTCAGAATCTTGCTGCAGAGGAGGAGGAAGAGAGATGGAAGAAGGTGCCTTCTTCAGAAATTAAAGAGATTTTTGCTATGTGGGGTAAGATGGAAAGCTTTATGGAGAAACATCACCCTGACAAGGTTGTTGCAAGCCAGGTTGGCAACATGTACAGTGACAAAGTCTTGGGCCATTTTAGGGAAGTGTTAAAGAGATGCCAGAAACAGAGCTATCTCCACAGTTATTTTGTGAGACAGGACTCCAGTGACTCTCAAGGTGGTCCTAGTGGCATTAAGAAACAGAGAAGAGAAGCAACCCCAGAAAAGCAAATGGTACCTGAAGTGTTGATGGAAGGGGATTCCCCTTCCAAACTATAAACAATCCACTCACTCTCCTCCTCCAGTCTCCCATACACTAAGAAGAATCTCCAATAAAGGTAAGTGTTATACTGTTAATGTTTCATTCATCATTTCCCATTGTATTGTTTATGTACTACATGTATATTTCATGTAAAAATTTTTTTTGCTTTAATACTTCTGGGTGTCAGGAACGGATTAATTATATTTACATTATTTCTTATGGGGAAAATTGATTCGCAAATCGTAGATTTCGATAATAGTAGCAACTCCAGGAACGGATTAACTATGAAAAACGAGCGACCACTGTGTGTGTATATATATATATATATATATATATATATATATATATATATATATATATATATATATATATATATATATATATATATATATATATATATATTATTTATTATTATTAACACACTGGCCGATTCCCACCAAGGCAGGGTGGCTCAAAAAAGAAAAACTTTCACCATCATTCACTCCATCACTGTCTTGCCAGAAGGGTGCTTTACACTACAGTTTTTAAACTGCAACATTAACACCCCTCCTTCAGAGTGCAGGCACTGTACTTCCCATCTCCAGGACTCAAGTCTGGCCTGCCGGTTTCCCTGAATCCCTTCATAAATGTTACTTTGCTCACACTCCAACAGGACTTCAAGTATTAAAAACCATTTGTCTCCATTCACTCCCATCAAACACGCTCACGCATGCCTGCTGGAAGTCCAAGCTCCTCGCACACAAAACCTCCTTTACCCCCTCCCTCCAACCTTTCCTAGGCCGACCCCTACCCCGCCTTCCTTCCACTACAGACTGATACACTCTTGAAGTCATTCTGTTTCGCTCCATTCTCTCTACATGTCCAAACCACCTCAACAACCTTTCCTCAGCCCTCTGGACAACAGTTTTGGTAATCCCGCACCTCCTCCTAACTTCCAAACTACGAATTCTCTGCATTATATTCACACCACACATTGCCCTCAGACATGACATCTCCACTGCCTCCAGCCTTCTCCTCACTGCAACATTCATCCCATGCTTCACACCCAAGAGCGGCAGCGGCAATGACACCAGCAGCAGGAACCTTGTCCTCTATTTTTACTTCCACCTGAAGTTCTCAGGAGCTCAGTGATGGCCTAATCAAGACCCACATAACACTAACATGTGTGGATACCCAGAATGATATAAATCAACTGCAGAAATCACCCAAAAGTACACATATTACCAACTAATAGGACTCGTATTACCACCTTCTACCCCGCTTCCACTGAAGTGATACTCCACAACTTTCACCCATCACCCATCGCCTACTATACACCCGAAGCCACAGCCAATGGACAAGGGTCAGAGCAATAAAAGAAGATCCAGTAACCAGCTAAGGACTCCTAACATCAAAGGTGAGACCAGTAATACCATGAGGAAAATTTGTGGTACTGCCAGCCAGGACACAACCCTCATTGCCCACCGGCATCACCACAACACACGACAAACAACAACAAACATGGCCGCCGCCACAGTCCAAGATAACTCCTTCCTAGGATTTGATGTCAAGAAGATCACCGACCCAGAAATAGCTAAACTTCTTACGATTCAGAACCAAACGATCACCAAACTAACTCAAGAAATGCAGGAACTAAAAGCTAGCAATGCAGATTACCTCAGCAAGATCACAGCTCTGGAACAACAAAGCAACACCCACACCCAGTCTCTAGACACCATCAACACTAAAAGACCAAGTCACCCTCCTTACTACCAACATTATAGAGGAAAGATCAAGAGTGGACCAACAACTTGCCAATGTCATAACCAACTTCCAAGACCATAATGACCAACAACAGCTATCTGATGCTGTTGTAGTTAACAGCAAACATCTCCCACCCACAGTCACCCAAGAGACCTGCATGGAGACCACCCTACAGCTTATCAAGGACCACCTTCGCCTTAACATACGTAGTGATGACCTAAAGGATTGCAAACTGATGGGCTACCAAGCGGGTAAAAAAACAGTGCTGTTAAAATTCCAAACTAGCCTACAAAGAAACAACCTACTAAAAACATCTTTTTCTATGAAAACTGATGTTTACGTCAATGATGCCTTACCAAAACAAGACAAAACCTCCTTTATCGGCTAAGAAAATTACGCTATGCCCAAAAAATCCACCAGTGCTTTGTGAGGGACGGAAAAATCGCAGTTAGGAAACAGCCCACTGGGAAGAGATACTTCATCTCTACAGAACATGACCTTAAAACATTCCTAAGTGAGGCTGGACTAACAGAATCAGAGTAAAGTGCAGATAATACCCATAGTCCACCGTTAGTGTTATATATTTTTTTTTTTTCAACAAGTCGGCCGTCTCCCACTGAGGCAGGGTGACCCAAAAAAGAAAGAAAATCCCGAAAAAGAAAATACTTTCATCATCATTCAACACTGTCATCACACTCACAAATTATTTTTGCAGAGGTGCTCAGAATACAACAGTTTAGAAGCATATACATATAAAGATACACAACATATCCCTCCAAACTGCCAATAGTTAGTGTTATATTGTCATAAATTTGTGCCCCCCTAAATTTCCAATACCCCAACTACTTTTGATTGTCATTGTTGTATTCAATGACCATTCTACCTCATAGTTTTAATTATGTTTAATATCTACAGAATCTATCTCCTTTTTTACATCTTACCACATCACTGTTCTATCTTATTTTATTTTAAACTAACCACTTGTCCTCAGTTATTCTACCTCACTTTAAGAAATACTCTATTGCCCAATTTTATTCTAAAATCTCTATTATTGCCCAATTTTACTTTAAACTATATTGACCAAACATATTGTAAACTTTTATTATTGCCATTTTTATTCTATACAGTGGTCCCTCATTTTTCGTAATTAATCCGTTCCTGGAGCCATTACTATAAATGAAATTTACGATTTACGAATCAATTTTCCCCATAAGAAATAATGTAAATACAATTAATCCGTTCCTGACACCCAGAAGTATTAAAAAAAAAAATTTTTACATGAAATATAGATGTAGTACATAAACAATACAATGGGAAATGATGAATGAAACATTAACAGCATAACACTTACCTTTATTGGAGATTCTTCTTAGTGTATGGGAGACTGGAGGAGGAGAGAGAGTGGATTGTTTATAGTTTGGAAGGGGAATCCCCTTCCATCAACACCTCAGGTACCATTTGCTTTTCTGGGGTTGCTTCTCTTCTCTGTTTCTTAATGCCACTAGGACCACCTTGAGAGTCACTGGAGTGCTGTCTCACAAAATAACTGTGGAGAGAGCTCTGTTTCTGGCGTCTCTTTAACACTTCCCTAAAATGGCCCAAGACTTTGTCACTGTACATGTTGCCAACCTGGCTTGCAACAACCTTGTTAGGGTGATGTTTCTCCATAAAGCTTTCCATCTTACCCCACATAGCAAAAATCTCTTTAATTTCTGAAGAAGGCACCTTCTTCCATCTCTCTTCCTCCTCCTCTGCAGCAAGATTCTGAGCTGCGATCTGTTGCTCTTCCTGCTGAAGCTCTTGCAGCTCCTCAGTGGTGAGCTCTTCATTGTGGTCTTCCACCAATTCTTCCACATCCTCCAAACTCACATCCAACCCCATCCACAATTGATTTTACAACAGACATAGGCTCAATAGGGTCAGTCCCAAATCCTTCAAAATCCCTCTTGTCGACACAATCTAGCCACAATTTTCTCCAGGCAGAGTTCAAAGTCCTGGTAGTCACTCCCTGCCAAGCCATATCTATAAGGGTTATGCAATGGAGGATGCTGAAGTGTTCTCTCCAAAATTCCCTTAGGGTCAAGTGAGTGTCTGTGCTCACAGTCAAGCACCTGTGAAACATTGCTTTTGTGTAGAGTTTTTTAAAGTTTGCAATAACCTGCTGGTCCATGGGCTGGAGGAGAGGAGTGGTATTCGGGGGCAAGAACTTTACTGTGATGAACCCAAACTCCTCGAAAATTAGGTCATCCAAGTTTAGAGGATTAGCAGGTGCATTGTCCATTACTAGCAGGCACTTGAGATCCAATTTCTTTTCCAGGAGATACTCCTTCACACTAGGGCCAAACACTTCATTGAACCACTCGACGAAAATTTCCCTCGTGACCCATGCCTTACTATTAGATTTCCAAAACACACACAATTTACTCTTCATAACATTGTTTTTCCTGAACACTCTGGGATTTTCAGAATGGTACACTAGTAATGGCTTCACTTTGAAATCCCCACTAGCATTAGCACAGAACATTAGTGTCAGCCTGACTTTCATAGGCTTGTGTCCTGGCATTGCCTTTTCCTCTTGTGTAATGAAGGTCCTCTTTAGCATTTTCTTTCAAAAGAGGCCTGTTTCGTCACAATTGAACACTTGTTCAGGTTTCAGTTCTTCAGCCTCTATGTACTCCTGAAATTCATGCACATATTTTTCAGCTGCCTTGTGGTCCAAACTGGCAGCCTCACCATGCCTTACCACACTGTGTATGCCAGTACGGTTCTTAAATCTCTCAAACCAGCCTTTGCTGGCCTTAAATTCACCCATATCACCACTATTTGCAGGCAATTTCTTTACCAAATCTTCATGCAACTGCCTAGCCTTTTCACAAATAATCGAAGTCATAAGAGTATCTCCTGCTAATTGTTTCTCATTTATCCACACCAATAATAACTTCTCAACCTCTTCCAGTACTGGTGATCTCATTTTTGTCAGCATAGTTACTCCCTTTGCAACAACAGCGTCCTTTATTTCCTTTTTCTTGGCCACTATGGAACATATGGTTGTGTAGGGTTTCTTATACATCCTGGACAGTTCGGCCACACTTGTACCACTTTCACATTGTTCAATGATGGTTTTCTTAAATTCAATCATATTTCTCACCTTCTTTACCACAGGCTTGGCACTAGGAGTTTTCTTTGGAGCCATGGTAGCTTATTTAGTACTTGCAAGCACTAAAATGAGTGGAATATTATGAAATATTTTGCTGGAGCACGTGAGGGGACCTTCGCTCACTGGTAAACAATGCCAGACTGGCTGGGTAGGGAGGCCGCCCCGGCTCACACCGTGGGTACGCGTCCCGGACGAACTACGACTCGCGAGTCAACCTATGAAAAGCGAGTCCATGTTTATACAAAAATACCCCTATGATTGGCGAAATTTACGATTACCGGGAACTATGAAAAGCGGGGGACCACTGTACTTTTTTAAACTAGTATTTTCAACTACAACTTTTATATAATCCTGTCTACCATCTTACTAGCATATTATAACCAAGTCATTGTCATTTTTATTTTTATTATTTTTTTTTATTATTCTTTTGCTACCTTAACTTTATTTATTTATTTATTTATTTATTTATTTAAAAATTTGTGCACACATACAGAGGTACAAAAAAATACAGAAAAGAGCAGTATGCCAAAGCCACTTATACTATGCATAGCATTACGGGCTGGCTTAAAATTAACTTAAGATGAACTAAGCAATGATGACATCGGTGATAAAACTTTAATGTAAACAGATTACTATAAAGCACAAGTGAGTATTACAAAGACAGGTCATATGGTTGTATGCATTGTTGTACATTCAGTAGAATGGAGTATTCTGTTAGGTAGTGTATTTAAAAAATAATAAAGTTAGATTGGGTTTTAGGTTTAACATTTATGTGATATAATTGTGAGAAACATTTAAGATATACAATTTATAAGGTTCAGTTATTCAGTATTTATTTGGTTTTGGGTGAGTAAGTGATCTTTGAGAAGAGACTTGAATTTATAAACAGGTAGTGTTTCTTTTATATTTACAGGTAATGAGTTCCAGATTTTAGGGCCTTTTATGTGCATTGAGTTTTTGCAAAGTGTGAGATGGACACGAGGAACATCAAAGAGTGATCTGTGCCTTGTGTTATGGTCATGTGTTCTGTTGAGGTTGGCAAGGAGATGTTTGAGGGGAGGGTTAATATCAGAGTTAAGTGTTCTATGTATGTAATAGGTGCAGTAATAAGTATGAATGTTTTGTATGGTGAATAGGTTTAGTGTATTGAATATTGGTGGAGTGTGCTGCCTATAGTGAGAATTTGTTATCATTCTAACTGCAGCCTTTTGTTGGGTAATTAGTGGTCTGAGATGGTTACTTGTTGTTGAGCCCCATGCACAAATTCCATAGGTGAGATAGGGGTAAATAAGAGAGTGATATAGGGCCAGGAGGGCTGACTGTGGAGCATAGTACTGTATCTTCGATAGTATGCCTACAGTCTTGGAAATTTTCTTAGAAATTTGTTGTATATGTGTATGAAATTTGAGTCTATTATCAAGGTGGATTCCTAAGAATTTTCCCTCTGTTAGCTTTGTGATAGGTGATCCGTTTATCATTATGTTAAGAGGGACATCTGTAGCTCTGTTACCAAACTGAATGAAGTAGGTTTTGTCAATGTTTAGTGTAAGTTTGTTAGTCCTCATCCAGGTAGATATTTTCTGTAATTCTGTATTTACAGTATTGGCTAGCGTGACTGGGCTCGGGTGGGAGAAGACGTATGTAGTGTCATCTGCAAATAGTGTGGGTTTGAGTAATTGCGAAGCATTTGGTAGGTCATTTATGTATAGGAGAAAGAGAAGAGGGCCAAGGACACTTCCCTGTGGGACACCAACTGTAATTGGTTGTGCAGAAGAGTTTGCCCCATTTGCATACACATATTGGCTTCTGTTGCTGAGGTATGACTTGAGGTAGTTGAGGGAGTGCCCTCTTATACCATAGTGTGACAATTTTACGTGGAGCAAGTCATGGTTAACTGTATCAAAAGCTTTACGTAAGTCAATGAAGATCCCCAGTGGGACTTCTTTTTTCTCTATTGCAGTGTATATATGTTCTAGCATGTGTATAATAGCATCATTAGTATTTTTATTTGGCCTGAATCCAAATTGGCAGGGGTTGAGTATGTTTTGGGAGATAAGGTAGGAGTAGATTCGTTTATGAATTAATTTTTCGAAGATTTTTGAGAGAGGGTGTAAGTTGGATATTGGCCTATAGTTATTCAATTCTGTTTGGTCTCCTCCTTTGTGGATCGGGGTGACCCTTGCTATTTTGAGTACTGTGGGGAAGGTGGAGGATTCAATGGATTTGTTAAAGAGTGTTGCAATGATTGGTGATAGCACTTGTGACACTTTTTTGTATATAAAGGGTGGTAAGGTATTTAAATCTCCTGCCTTGTTTTTTAGCGTGTTGATAATAAGGGAGACTTCGTATGGGTTAGTCGGAGCTAGGAACAGTGTGTTCGGGTAGTTGCCAGTGAGGTAGTCATTTGGTGGGGTATCTGAGCTTGGGATTTTATTGGCAAGGTTTTGTCCTATAGTGGAGAAGAAGTCATTGAGTCTGTTTGCTGTTTCTGTTGGTGGGAGTTGGGGTTCATCTGATTTTGCTAATTTTATTTCGCTATTTCGTGATATCTTTTTTGTTCCTAGAATTTCTGATAGGGTTTTCCAGGTCTTTTTTATATCACCTCGTAAGTTGGATAATCTGTTCTCATAATACAATTTTTTTGCCCTTCTTATCAGGCTGGTTAGGATTGACGAGTAACGTTTTGTTTGGTCTCTGGTTATGTGACCCATTCTGTACTGTTTTTCATATTGGTGTTTTGTATTTATGGATTTGAGAATGCTGGGTGTTAACCAGGGACTGTTCAGTCTCTTAGCTGTCATCTGTTTAGTTTTTTTAGGGCAGTGCTTGTTATAGAGGTATTGGGTCTGTTTTAGAAAATTATTAATACATTCGTCAATATCTGTATAGATTTCTAGCTCAGTGTGTATTTTATCCTGTCAATTTAAATTTACTTATACTCTAGTTCTTGTAAACAACTTATATAAGACCTTAGTGCAATTACAATTGAGAGTCTTGTGCCATTTTTATATTATTAGATTAAACTCAGTTGTACTATAGCTCATTCTAGCTCAATACATAGTCAATACCAAATTCATTATATTAGACTATTACAACCCAAGATTCCAAATGGCCTGTTATCTTGGGTGTAAAGGGAGCAAAATCAACACAGCAGAAAAGTTTTGACTTATATTATCCTTCACCAATTTAGAACAGCAATAACTACACTATATACACTATGTACAGTGATAGGTATTAGTGCACTCCACGGTAAGCAAGGCAAAATAGAAGCCACAAGAGAGCAGACCGTGCTTCAACCAGCTCTAGAATGGGAATGACAAGGGCAGACAGGAGAGTGGTACCCACATAACCTCTACGATTGCCAAAACCATCTTCTTATTGGCTGGAACCTGGTTACTAGTTGAATGACGGGGCCCCATTGTCAACTCTTAGTCACCTGGTTCGCTGTAAATGAGGGTGTGTACATGCGCCGAATAAAGGTTACATACTCTTTGCATGCCACACCCCCACCCCGAGAAGGCTCAGGATTAGGCTGCCACCTCCCAGTGGTAACCGTGCCACCATGGCACAAAATAATGGGACCGCCTTTCCTCTCAACCATCCAGCTCTTAGATAGAGCTCAGCTTTTCTCGTGACAAAAAGCCAAATCATAAACTCAGAGTGAGACAGCAGACAGTCGGGCTAGCTTAGGTCCAAAACATGGGCGGACGGTAGCCCGCATCCCCTCACTAAAAAAAAAACCCACACCAGGGGATAAAAAAAAAAAAGAGCATGAAAGGGGTTACCACAAGTTACCTAACATCCTAACCTAATATATATAATTAAATAATATAGTTAGACTCTAGATAAAGAGTCTGCCAACATATTTTCTTTGCCGGCAATATATTTAATTCTGAGCGAGTATGGTTGCAGTCTTAACCCTTTCAGGGTCCGTCCCGTAGATCTACAGCTTTACGTTCAGGGTCCAAACCGTAGATCTATGTCATGAGCTCAGCTCACTCTGATAAACTGTGATTGGTAAATTTGTGCCTAGATATGAGAGAATACATCTATGTGGTATGTATGCACCACATAAAACAAATCCAGCAGCACACTGTGTATAATGAGAGAAAAAAAACTGAGACCATGATTTTCGATTAAAACAGCGACTTTGCAGTGTTTTTTCGTATATTTTTTATAGATGTATTTGTGATTTCTTGGTCTCATTTGATAGAATGGAAGACATATTACAGAAATAGAGATAATTTTGATTGGTGTTAGCACTGGAAATGGCTTGAAATTGAGCTCAAAGTGGCGGAAATGTTAAATTTTTGCCGATATTCAAGAGTAAACAAACGACCTCACACGTCTAAAACACGTCAGCTGGTGGGTCTAATATACATTCACAAATGTGGTGATGATATTTATGCAATTATTACAATATTGCATAACAGTAAATCTTCTATTTTTTGGTGTGAATAAAAATTCATTATGTGAATAAAAAATCAAAATGGAATTTATTTGTAAAGCCTCAAAACATAACTAATGAACAGAGGAAATGTTAGTTTAGTGCCAGGAATACCTACATTGTTTATTCTGGACCCTATTTTGAAATTGGAATATTTTGAACTTTGTGTTAAATTGGCCAAATTATCAATTTCCGGTCACTTTATTTTGTAGTTGAAACAGTTGACTTGGCGATTTCTTGTGCTCAATCGATAGAATAGAAGTATTATTAGTGAAATAGCTGAGAATTTGGTCGACTGGAATAATGTAGTTGGCCTAAAATGGGAGTCAAAGTCGGCAAAATCGCCGATTCGTAAATATCGCTGACACATCAAAATTCACGAGAGCATAATTTCGTCAATTTTCCATCAAATTTCGTACTTTTTGTTTTATTACCTTCACAAAAAGATCCTCTACCATTTCATAAGAAAAAGTAACAATTTTTTTTTTTTGAAAATTCTTGGACACTGGGGCACCATTTCAGATTTTGGCCTTGGACCCTGAAAGGGTTAAAGCCCAACGCATGAGCCTTGTGTTGTGGTTCTTCATGGCTTGGAGATATATACTTGAGGATTGTGATCACTGTAGATGGTGACCACCTGCGAAGTCTGGCCCACATAAACATCGAAATGCTCCAAAGCCAGAACCAGCGCGAGGGCTTCTTTTTCAATGGTAGAGTAAGCCCTCTGATGCGGCTGGAACTTTGCCGAGAAGAAGGCTACAGGCTGCAACTCCTTGTTCCCGTTTTGCAATAGTACTGCCCCAACCCCAGACTCACAAGTATCAACCTGTAATGAAAAAGGTTTGGAGAAGTCTGGAGACAAAAGAATGGGTGCAGTACACAATAATCTTTTTGCTTTGTCAAAACCACCTTAGCATTCTGGGGTCCAATTAAAGGGAACTTTGTGACTGGTAAGAGAGGTAAGAGGGGCTACAATATCTGAAAAATTCTTACAGAATCTTCTGTAAAATCCTATCATGCCTAAGAAACATTGAAGAGATTTCCTATCATGAGGAACTGGATAATCTTTAATAGTAAGAACTTTAGCAAATTTAGGAGCAACTTTACCACTACCTACTTCATGGCCTAGAAAAGTGACAGTGGCCTGGCCAAAGGAAGATTTAGATAAATTAACAGTTAAATGGGAACTCTGAAAGGTCTCAAAAAGAGCCTTAAGTCTAAGTAGGTGTTGATCCCAAGTATCAGACACCACAACAATATCATCCAGGTACGCTGCCGTGCCTTCAAGTCCTTTAATAGCCTGATGGATAAGTTTCTGGAATGAAGAGGGGGAGTTTTTCATTCCGAAGGGGGTAACTGTGTATTGATAATGACCTCCTGGAATTACGAAGGCAGAGATTTCCTTCGCCTTATCAGTCAAAGGTACCTGATAGTAACCTTTAAGGAGATCTAACTTGGACACAAAAGTAGCCTTACCCACAAAGTCAATTACGTCATCCAGACGAGGAAGAGGGTAAGCATCTGTGATTGTGACCTCATTCACCTTACGGTAGTCTGTACACATACGAAACCCTCCATCAGCTTTTTTAACAAGGATGCAAGGTGAAGCCCATGGACTAGATGACTCCTCCACTAAACCATGCTTTAACAGAAATTCTACTTCCTGCTGAAGTAGCCTCTGCTTTTCAGGATTAGCTCTGTAGGGGGAGAGTTTAATAGGTTTAGAGTTTCCCACATCTACATCATGATAACGTACATATTTTCGGCACATCCGAAAAAATATTAGGGTATGACTGTAGAAGCTCAGTTAAACTTGTTGCTTGCATTTCAGATAGTCCCTCCATTAAAGGGCTAGGGTCCTTGAGGAGGACAGAATTTGAAAGTTTAACATTAATTTCAGAAATAGAGTGCAAAGAATCAGAGTCGTCCTCAGAGGAAGAGGACAGAGTCATTATTGGGACTTTATCTGGTGTATGAAAAGATTTTAATTGATTAATATGGTAGGTTTTAGTTTTTGAGGTCTTATCAAGAGGAGCTACCACATAATTTACATCAGATAATTTACTTACAATATGCATAGGTCTCGTAAATCTAGCTTTCAAGGTGTGGCCAGGTATAGGTTCCTGCACCAACACCTTGTCTCCTGGATGGAAGGAGCGGAATTGTGCACTTCTGTCATACCTCTGTTTCATCTTATTTTGAGCTGTCTTTAGGTTAGCCTTAGCTAACTGATGTGCCACCTGCAACCTTGAAGATGGGTTGTAGAGTGTTGAGCTAAAGTCTTCTCCCATCCATCCTTCTTTGAGCACCCGAAGAGGACCTCGTATATTGCGCCCAAAGATCAGCTCAAACGGACTATGACCGGTAGACTCTTGCACCGTTTCTCGCACTGAGAACGGCAACAAAGGTAGTGATTCATCCCAGTCTGTAGGAAAATGCATGCAAAAAGTTCTCATCATGGTTTTTAACGTCTGATGGAATCTTTCCAAGGCGCCTTGGGACCGAGGATGATAGGAGTGGATAAGTTGTGGATTATCCCTAACCTAGTTAATGCTTCCCTAAATGCTTTGGCAGTGAAGTTAGTACCTTGATCACTTTGAATAGTTTTAGGAATGCCAAAACAAGAAATAAATTTTGTTAAAACTTTGAGAATAGCTTTAGTATTAATACTGCACATGGGAATTGCTTCAGGATATCTGGTTACTCTATCCATAATGGTAAATAAATACTGATTTCTCGACTTTGACCTAGGTAGTGGACCTACACAATCTATAATTAAATCTGCAAAAGGTTCTCCATCAACAGGTATAGGGTGGAGAGGTGCAGGTTTAATAAAATGTCCAGGTTTCCCTACTTGCTGACATTCTCGGCAACACCTAATATGATTCTTCACATCCTGCTTTAATTTTGGCCAATAAAATTCTTTTGTGATTCTATACAAGGTTTTTGTAATTCCTAAGTGACCTCCTAATGAAGTATTATGAGCTATATTCAGTATTTGAGGTCTAAACTTTGTTGGAACCACTAACTTGTCAGACAATATATAATAGCCAAATTCAAATCCAAATACCTACAAAAACCTCTCACATTGATAAACATCTACAGAGTTCCACAGTCAAACATTAGCCAATTTAGTCAAAACCTAGGAAGTATGATAACTGATGCACGCATGAACAAAGATCACTTACTACTCTCAGGTGACTTCAATATAAATCTCCTGCAAGACCAGGACCCACACGTTACTGAATTCACAAACACAATGAGTAACTGTATGTTGCTACCAACAGTAACAAAACCTACAAGAGTTACAGAGACTAGTGTTTCCCTACTTGACCACATCTGGACCAACACCATATCCCCTTTAAAATCAGGCATAATTACAGATAATACCACAGACCACTACCCTACTTTCCTCATAACAACTCTTGGTAAATTACCCCAAGACACTACTAAAGTCACCTTCAGACTTCACAATGAGGCAGCCATTAATAACTTCACAACAGCATTAGCAAACACTGATTGGCACACTGAGCTAGAAATCAATACAGATATTGACGAATGTATTAATAATTTTCTAAAAAAGACTCAATACCTCTATAACAAGCACTGCCCTAAAAAAACTAAGCAGATGACAGCTAAGAGACTGAACAGTCCCTGGCTAACACCCAGCATTCTCAAATCCATAAATACAAAACACCAATATGAAAAACAGTACAGAATGGGTCACATAACCAGAGACCAAACAAAACGTTACTCGTCAATCCTAACCAGCCTGATAAGAAGGGCAAAAAAATTGTATTATGAGAACAGATTATCCAACTTACGAGGTGATATAAAAAAGACCTGGAAAACCCTATCAGAAATTCTGGGAACAAAAAAGATATCACGAAATAGCGAAATAAAATTAGCAAAATCAGATGAACCCCAACTCCCACCAACAGAAACAGCAAACAGACTCAATGATTTCTTCTCCACTATAGGACAAAACCTTGCCAATAAAATCCCAAGCTCAGATACCCCACCAAATGACTACCTCACCGGCAACTACCCGAACACACTGTTCCTAGCTCCGACTAACCCATACGAAGTCTCCCTTATTATCAACGCACTAAAAAACAAGGCAGGAGATTTAAATACCTTACCACCCTTTATATACAAAAAAGTGTCACAAGTGCTATCACCAATCATTGCAACACTCTTTAACAAATCCATTGAATCCTCCACCTTCCCTACAGTACTCAAAATAGCAAGGGTCACCCCGATCCACAAAGGAGGAGACCAAACAGAGTTGAATAACTATAGGCCAATATCCAACTTACACCCTCTCTCAAAAATCTTCGAAAAATTAATTCATAAACGAATCTACTCCTACCTTATCTCCCAAAACATACTCAACCCCTGCCAATTTGGATTCAGGCCTAATAAAAATACTAATGATGCTATTATACACATGCTAGAACATATATACACTGCAATAGAGAAAAAAGAAGTCCCACTGGGGATCTTCATTGACTTACGTAAAGCTTTTGATACAGTTGACCATGACTTGCTCCACGTAAAATTATCACACTATGGTATAAGAGGGCACTCCCTCAACTACCTCAAGTCATACCTCAGCAACAGAAGCCAATATGTGTACGCAAATGGGGCAAACTCTTCTGCACAACCAATTACAGTTGGTGTCCCACAGGGAAGTGTCCTTGGCCCTCTTCTCTTTCTCCTATACATAAATGACCTACCAAATGCTTCTCAATTACTCAAACCCACACTATTTGCTGATGACACAACATACGTCTTCTCCCACCCGAGCCCAGTCACGCTAGCCAATACTGTAAATACCGAATTACAGAAAATATCTACCTGGATGAGTACTAACAAACTTACACTAAACATTGACAAAACCTACTTCATTCAGTTTGGTAACAGAGCTACAGATGTCCCTCTTAACATAATGATAAACGGATCACCTATCACAAAGCTAACAGAGGGAAAATTCTTAGGAATCCACCTTGATAATAGACTCAAATTTCATACACATATACAACAAATTTCTAAGAAAATTTCCAAGACTGTAGGCATACTATCGAAGATACGGTACTATGCTCCACAGTCAGCCCTCCTGGCCCTATATCACTCTCTTATTTACCCCTATCTCACCTATGGAATTTGTGCATGGGGCTCAACAACAAGTAACCATCTCAGACCACTAATTACCCAACAAAAGGCTGCAGTTAGAATGATAACAAATTCTCACTACAGGCAGCACACTCCACCAATATTCAATACACTCAACCTACTCACCATACAAAACATCCATACTTATTACTGCACCTATTACATACATAGAACACTCAACTCTGATATTAACCCTCCCCTCAAACATCTCCTTGCCAACCTCAACAGAACACATGACCATAACACAAGGCACAGATCACTCTTTGATATTCCTCGTGTCCATCTCACGCTATGCAAAAACTCAATGCACATAAAAGGCCCTAAAATCTGGAATTCATTACCTGTTAATATAAAAGAAACACTACCTGTTTATAAATTCAAGTCTCTTCTCAAAGATCACTTACTCACCCAAAACCAAATAAATACTGAATAACTGAACCTTATAAATTGTATATCTTAAATGTTTCTCACAATTATATCACATAAATGTTAAACCTAAAACCCAATCTAACTTTATTATTTTTTAAATTCACTACCTAACAGAATACTCCATTCTACTGAATTTACAACAATGCATGCAACCATATGACCTGTCTTTGTAATACTCACTTGTGCTTTATAGTAATCAGTTTACATTAATGTTTTTCACTGATTTCATCATTGCTTAGTTAATCTTAAGTTAATTTTAAGCCAGCCCGTAATGCTATGCATAGTATAAGTGGCTTTGGCATGCTGCTCTTATCTGTATTTTTTTTTTTTTGTACCTCTGTAAGTGTGCTCAAATTATAAATAAATAAATAAATAAATAAATAAATAAATAAACAATTGCCAGCCCTCTATCTCCTTACCAGTCTCCGTGCAGATCAAATAGTTGTTTTTAAGTTTATACTTGACCGGATGATCCAAAGAGGATTTACCCATGACTGCCTGAAAAGCAAAATTTAAAGAAGGGTCCTTTCGTTGTTCCTCCCGGAAGGATAGTCCCTCGGGCATGGAAACAGAGATATCTGGCAATCCTGCAACTTGGGAATAGGAAGGCTTGATCGGGGTCTGTTCACTTGATTTACAAGGCTCCGGCCAGTGTGCCTTGTAAAACAACGTGGCTATTCCGAGATCGGAGTCATCCAAGGATAGGTCAACATTCTCGCCAGACAACCCTTGGGATATTGCCCGAGTTATGGCCAACACCGGAGAAGAATTAATCATTATAGGTTCAGGACACACACTAGCAGTAGTAATGGGGAATCCTTCAGATACACCCATAGTCAAGTACCCAGTGTAATATTTGCACTGTACATAAATTTTATGCAAAGGGACAGAATATATAGCTCCTCCAAATGCTTCCAATAAAACAGAGGAATTCAAGGAAGTGTTCTTTGAAAGGGGTAATATTCCCTCTCTTATAAGTGAGCAATATGCTCCAGTATCTCTAAAGGTTTTGACTTCAGTTGTTTCTGAGTTTTCCTGAAGGGAAATAAGACTCTTACAATAATAAGGGGCCATCCCTTTTTCTACTTCTCTCGGGGACATGTTACTAGGGATATTAGAGATTTTCCCAATGGGTTGGGGTTTGTGGGGGCAGTTGGGACAGATGTGACCTACTTTGTTACAGAGCAAGCAGACGACAGGCTTGCCCTTTACTCCCTGCTGACGTTGCAACTGGTGTCATTCTGGCTGGCATCTCTGAATACTGTTGTCGAGATGCGCCATGTTGAGTAGTTTGTCTCTCAGCAGGTGGACTTAGTTGGCTGAAGTAGATGTTCTCCCTTCGGCTGGCACTTCATTCTCCAAGGTTGACGATCTCTGCTCATGCCAGGCTTTTGAAAAGAGAGACGGGACCGCTCAGAGAAGGAGCGGTTAGTTTCAAAGGTATCAGCCAACTTGGCTGCCTCCAATGCAGTGGTTAAGCCACGATCCTGCAGAAAGACTCGAACCTCTGGTCCCACGGACTCCAGCAGGTTGTCAATCAGAATAAGCTGCACCAGATCTTCAAAAGTAGCGACACCACTTGCTTTATACCAGCTGGTAAAAGCTTTGGTCTGCTGTCACACAAAATCAACCAGGGATTGACCAAGCTGTCGCCTGCCTAATTTGAATAATTTCTTGTACTTAGCTGAGATACATGTATATGCTCCCAAAACTGTGGTTTTCACTACTTGATAATCAGAAAATTCAGCGTCATTTAACACTGACGTAAATTCCTGTGCCTTACCAAACAATGCTGTGTGAACCAACAATGCCCAATGCTGTTCCGGCCACCTCAAGGCTCGAGCCTGATTTTCGAAGCTTTCGAAAAATTGTTCTGGTTCGGCCTCATTGAAGCAGGGAACAAGCTGTACTGCTTTTTGTAAACTAAAATCATTTACAGAATGCGAAAACTGCCTCCTTTCTCTTTCCCTATCAAATTCTTCTTTTGCAAATGCTCTCTGTTCCCTAGTCTGCTCAAGATTGATTTTAGCCAGCTCAAGTGCCAACGCCGCTGATTCACCTTGAGACAACCCTGCTGCACTAGACTGACTATTTTGCTCCGTTGATATATCATCTTCCTCCTGCGAGAACATAGTAGTTTTTGCCCTAGCTCCTGTAAAGGGAGGAGTCTGATGTGCCATCTCTTCTTCTCGAAGTTTGTCAGTAATCAGTGAACGCAGTTGCGCAGCTGTGAGAGTGCGTTCGTAATTAATGCCAATGGAATGAGCAATTTGCCAACAATGCTGTAGGGACAATTTAGGTAGGTTATACAAAGTATATGCCGACACCAGACATCTGACTCGTCTAGGTGGCATACCACAATGTACAAGTTATTCGCTATGCACAGTACAATTGCAGAATACCCCAACGTAACACTTTTATTTGCAGAACACGCTTAGCTATGCACAGTACAATTGCAGAATACCCCAACGTAACACGTTTATTTGCAGAACACGTTTAGCTATGCACAGTACAATTGCAGAATACGCATACAAGGTGGATACGCAACAGCAAAGCTGACTGCAAGATTCTTTACACCGAACAGGCTAGTAGCAACTGACGCGCAAACTTTGTAAAGTAATGCCAGACAGCCAGCTACACACTGTTCTACAAGATTGACCGTAGCGAAGCGAGCACACCGAACAAGCTAGTAGCGAGCTGTTGAATGATCACACAATAGCAAGGCTGACCATAGCAAAGTAACTGACATGCAAAGTTTGTAAAGCGTTGGCAAAGCTAATGCAATGCCAGACAGCAAGCTGCACAATATTCCTGCTACCAGCTTCACCCTAGGCTCAACCCTTTCTCTAAGTCCAGCTCCAGTTCTCGGACAGGCTACCCATATTACAACTCAAGATTCCAAATGGCCTGTTATCCTGGGAGTAAAGGGAGCAAAATGAACACAGCAGAAAAGTTTTGACTTATATTATCCTTCACCAATTTAGAACAGCAATATGTACACTATATACACTATGTACAGTGATAGGTATTAGTGCACTCGACGGTAAGCAAGGCAAAATAGAAGCCACAAGAGAGCAGACCGTGCTTCAACCAGCTCTAGAATGGGAATGACAAGGGCAGACAGGAGAGCGGTACCCACATAACCTCTGCGATTGCCAAAACCATCTTCTTATTGGCTGGAACCTGGTTACTAGTTGAATGACGGGGCCCCATCGTCAACTCTTAGTCACCTGGTTCGCTGGTTGGGGGAGACAGCCTGTAAATGAGGGTGTGTACATGCGCCGAATAAAGGTTACGTACTCTTTGCATGCCACATAGACCATAGTGCAATTACTAGTGAGAGTCTGGTGCTATTTTTAATTTGTATTTTTATATTATATTGGTATTGTCTATGTATTGAGCTAGAATGTATTGAGCTAGAATGAGCTATAGTACAACTAGGTTTAATCTATTATTTTTTTATTATCACACTGGCCGATTCCCACCAAGGCAGGGTGGCCCGAAAAAGAAAAACTTTCACCATCATTCATTCCATCACTGTCAGAACTGTAGTGTAAAGCACCCTTCTGGCAAGACAGTGATGTAAAGTAAAAGGACACAAGTGCAACTAATGTGGCATTTTATTTTGGCAACGTTTCACTCTCCAGGAGCTTTGTCAAGCCGTATCGGCTTGACAAAGCTCCTGGAGAGCGAAACGTTGCCAAAATAAAATGTCACATTAGTTGCATTGTGTTCTTTTACTTTACATATTGTCGGTAATTCTACCAACATTATTACAAGACAGTGATGGAGTGAATGATGGTGAAAGTTTTTCTTTTTTGGGCCACCCTGCCTTGGTGGGAATCGGCCAGTGTGATAATAAAAAAATAATAGATTAAACCTAGTTGTACTATAGCTCATTCTAGCTCAATACATAGACAATACCAAATTCATTATATTAGACCTTAGTGCAATTACAAGTGAGAGTCTTGTGCTATTTTTAATTTGTATTTTTATATTATTAGTTTATACCTAGTTGTACTTTAGCTCATTACAGCACAACACATAGACAACATCAACTTCATTATGTGTAGTAGTGACTATACTCTATATGACCAAAATGCTTTAGCTATATGCTTGTCCAAACTTCCCACCACTACAGATATCAGTACTAGAACTCAACACACAACTCAGGATATAAATAACCATAATTTAAACCTAGAAGATGATTGATCAAGTTGACCCTGGTCTAAACCTCCATAATCTGACACCAATCAAAACCTATTGGAAAGTAACTGCCTTTATTACACAGCATCACAAGCCAGCACTATCCTAAACAATGCTAAAAGTCTATCAGTACTTAACTACAACATCAGGTCCTTAAGCAAACACTATGATGACCTCCTGGCACTCCTTGAATCACTAAAGACACCCTTCTCCTGCATTATTCTTACTGAGACCTGGCTTAAGCAGGACACAATAGATATCTACCCTCTACCAGGATACACAGCAATTCACAACTGGAGACCATACCAAGTTGGGGGTGGTATTGCAATCTATTACTCTAACCAATTATCTTGTATTAGCACCACTTGCTTTAGTGACGAATATGGGGAATACATTTTTGCTAATTTTACTGTAAAAAACCTTAAGACACCTATAACAATCGGTGCCATTTACCGGATACCCCACACAAACATCCCAAATTTCAGTGAGAAATTAAAGGAACTAATAACAAACAGACAAATGAATAAGCACCACCTTCTCTTAGCTGGAGACTTCAACATCAACCTTGGCTTACTAGATGATCAGCCTGTAACTGATTTCATCAACAATATGAACAACACACTTCTCATACCAACAATAATTAAACCAACCAGGCTCACTGAGACAAGTGCAACCATAATAGACCACATATGGACCAATATACTAGCCCCCCTTAAATCAGGGATAATCACAGATAGCACTACAGACCACTACCCTACCTTCCTCCTGACAAACATTAGTAAACCACCACTTGAATACAACAAAGTTTCATTTAGACTCCATGACGAGACCTCAATAAGGAATTTCACAGCTGACCTAGAGACTGTTGACTGGCCTACAGAATTCTCCAAGGCCAATGGTATTGATGACCGGACAGACATTTTTCTTAACAAATTACTTAGACTATACAACAAACACTGTCCTATAAAAACGAAACAGATCACAAACAAACGGCTTGGTTGCCCATGGGTAACCAGCACCATTCTGAAATCCATTGATAAGAAACACCAATATGAAAAGCAATATAGACAGGGCTTAATACACAAAGATATTCTTAAACACTATTCATCAGCTCTCACCAAAGTAATAAAGAAAGCCAAACAACTGTACTACTCCAGTAGATTCACTGACACAAGAAGAGACATAAAAAAGACCTGGAAAACACTCTCTCAGATTCTGGGGACCCACAAACTGAAAAAACCAAGAAAACTGTCCTAACTAAACCTCATGAAATACCACTGCATCCCACTGATACAGCTAACAAGATAAAAGACTTCTTCTCAACAATAGGATCTAATCTCGCCAATAAAATCCCAGGTACCAATGCCCATGCCAGGGACTACCTAGATGGGAATTTCCCAAATTCCTTCTATCTTGTACCAACTGAGCCCACGGAAGTCAATGAGATTATAAAGTCACTTAAAAATAACTCAGGGAACCTGTCTCATGTCCCACCATTATTGTACAAGCGAGCGGCCCATGTCCTTTCGCATGCTATTTCATTACTTTTTAACAAGTCACTAGAAACTAGCACCTTCCCGAAACTACTCAAGACAGCAGGGGTTACACCAATACATAAAGGTGGTGACCCTACAGATTTAAACAACTATAGGCCAATATCAAACTTACCATTGCTATCCAAAATCTTTGAGAAACTCGTGCACAGGAGACTATATTCATTTATAATGGCACAAAACATACTCAACCCCTGCCAATTTGGATTCAGAAAAAATAAAAGCACTAATGATGCAATTATAAAAATGCTAGATCTGCTTTGCACAGCATTGGAAAATAAGGAATATCCACTAGGAATTTTTATTGACCTAAGGAAAGCTTTTGACACAGTAGACCACGACATCCTACTCCACAAACTTGACCATTATGGTATAAGAGGCCATGCACTTGCATATTTCAAATCTTACCTTACTAATAGGTATCAGTATGTCACCATTAAAGACACAGCATCAACAACACGGCCACTTGATACTGGAGTTCCGCAGGGAAGTGTCCTTGGTCCCCTGCTCTTCCTCATATACATCAATGATCTTCCAAACATATCCCAACACCTGAACCCCATTCTCTTTGCTGACGACACGACTTATGCCATCTCTCACCCTAATCTTGCCACCCACAACACCATTGTTATTGAGAAGCTGATCAAAATATCGACTTGGATGACAGCCAATAAACTTACGCTTAACACTAACAAAACCTACTATATTATGTTTGGTAACAGAGCAGGAGTTGCACAAATTAACATTAAGATCGACAACATTCTAATTGCCAGACATAATGAGGGCAAATTCCTAGGCCTATACCTCAACAACATCCTGAATTTCAGCACCCATATCCAACACATAACCAAAAAAGTATCCGAAACGGTTGGCATCCTCCAAGATACGGTACTATGTGCCGCAAAATGCCCTTCTCACACTATACCACTCACTTATTTATCCATACCTAACCTATGCTATTTGTGCTTGAGGATCAACTGCAGCAACACACCTAAAGTCAATAATAACCCAACAAAAAGCTGCAGTAAGAATAATCACTAAATCCCATCCCTGGCAACACACCCCCCCATTCTTCATAGATCTAAACTTACTCCCTGTTCAGTACATCCACACTTACTACTGTGCAATCTACATCTACAGGACCTTAAATTCCAATATTAACCTTGGCCTAAATTGCTTTCTTGATAGTTGTGACAGAACCCACAGGCATAACACCAGACACAAACATCTCTATGACATTCCCCGTGTCCGACTAAACCTTTACAAAAATTCAATGTACAATATGTCAAAGGCCCTAAAATCTGGAACACCCTACCTGAAAACTCTAGAACTGCAGACACATTCACCACCTTCAAAACTACCATTAGAAAACATCTTATCTCCCTGATACACCCCGTCAACTAATTACACGAATACCACCTGGTGGTTCACACTTACACTCACTCACCCATTTGACCATAAACAGAAATATTAATCTCAATCTTAAAATAATGAATCCTATGATACTCCAATACTTAAACTATGTACTGTGCCAAAACAAAAGCATTCACATTGCTAAACTCACAAACTAGTATTTAGTCACTTAGCCATAATACCAACTTACCTCATAATTTGTAATATTTTAAAGTTAAGAATTAATCAAAGTCTGCCCGAAATGCCTAGCCATGCGAGGTGTTCTAGTGGCACTCTCTGTAATTATTTTACTACATGTAAACCACACAATATCCAAATTCTGTAAACTCAGCATTGTAATCCTTATAGAGAATAAACTTTGAATTTGAATATAAGAGTGTTGGTACAACTATACTCTCATACATTCCCCTCTTTGCCTCCAAAGACAAAGTTCTTTGTCTCCACATACTCCTAAGTGCACCGCTCACCCTTTTCCCCTAATCAATTCTATGATTCACCTCATCTTTCATAGACCCATCCGCTGACACGTCCACTCCCAAATATCTGAATACATTCACCTCCTCCATACTCTCTCCCTCCAATCTGATATCCAGTCTTTCATCACCTAATCTTTTTGTTATCCTCATAACCTTACTCTTTCCTGTATTCACTTTTAATTTTCTTCTTTTGCATACCCTACCAAATTCATCCACCAACCTCTGCAACTTCTCTTCAGAATCTCCCAAGAGCACAGTGTCATCAGCAAAGAGCAACTGTGACAACTCCCATTTTATGTGTGATTCTTTATCTTTTAACTCCACGCCTCTTGCCAAGACCCTCACATTTACTTCTCTTACAACCCCATCTATAAATATATTAAACAACCATGGTGACATCACACATCCTTGTCTAAGGCCTACTTTTACTGGGAAATAATCTCCCTCTTTCCTACATACTCTAACTTGAGCCTCACTATCCTTGTAAAAACTCTTCACTGCTTTCAGTAACCTACCTCCTACACTATACACCTGCAACATCTGCCACATTGCCCCCCTATCCACCCTGTCATATGCCTTTTCCAAATCCATAAATGCCACAAAGACCTCTTTAGCCTTATCTAAATACTGTTCACTTATATGTTTCACTGTAAACACCTGGTCCACACACCCCCTACCTTTCCTAAAGCCTCCTTGTTCATCTGCTATCCTATTCTCCGTCTTACTCTTAATTCTTTCAATAATAACTCTACCATACACTTTACCAGGTATACTCAGCAGACTTATCCCCCTATAATTTTTGCACTCTCTTTTATCCCCTTTGCCTTTATACAAAGGAACTATGCATGCTCTCTGCCAATCCCTAGGTACCTTACCCTCTTCCATACATTTATTAAATAATTGCACCAACCACTCCAAAACTATATCCTCACCTGCTTTTAACATTTCTATCTTTATCCCATCAATCCCAGCTGCCTTACCCCCTTTCATTTTACCTACTGCCTCTCGAACTTCCCCCACACTCACAACTGGCTCTTCCTCACTCCTACAAGATGTTGTTCCTCCTTGCCCTATACACGAAATCACAGCTTCCCTATCTTCATCAACATTTAACAATTCCTCAAAATATTCCCTCCATCTTCCCAATACCTCTAACTCTCCATTTAATAACTCTCCTCTCCTATTTTTAACTGACAAATCCATTTGTTCTCTAGGCTTTCTTAACTTGTTAATCTCACTCCAAAACTTTTTCTTATTTTCAACAAAATTTGTTAATAACATCTCACCCACTCTCTCATTTGCTCTCTTTTTACATTGCTTCACCACTCTCTTAACCTCTCTCTTTTTCTCCATATACTCTTCCCTCCTTGCATCACTTCTACTTTGTAAAAACTTCTCATATGCTAACTTTTTCTCCCTTACTACTCTCTTTACATCATCATTTCACCAATCGCTCCTCTTCCCTCCCGCACCCACTTTCCTGTAACCACAAACTTCTGCTGAACACTCTAACACTACATTTTTAAACCTACCCCATACCTCTTCGACCCCATTGCCTATGCTCTCATTAGCCCATCTATCCTCCAATAGCTGTTTATATCTTACCCTAACTGCCTCCTCTTTTAGTTTATAAACCTTCACCTCTCTCTTCCCTGATGCTTCTATTCTCCTTGTATCCCATCTACCTTTTACTCTCAGTGTAGCTACAACTAGAAAGTGATCTGATATATCTGTGGCCCCTCTATAAACATGTACATCCTGAAGTCTACTCAACAGTCTTTTATCTACCAATACATAATCCAACAAACTACTGTCATTTTGCCCTACATCATATCTTGTATACTTATTTATCCTCTTTTTCTTAAAATATGTACTACCTATAACTAAACCCCTTTCTATACAAAGTTCAATCAAAGGGCTCCCATTATCATTTACACCTGGTACCCCAAACTTACCTACCACACCCTCTCTAAAAGTTTCTCCTACTTTAGCATTCAGGTCCCCTACCACAATTACTCTCTCACTTGGTTCAAAGGCTCCTATACATTCACTTAACATCTCCCAAAATCTCTCTCTCTCCTCTGCATTCCTCTCTTCTCCAGGTGCATACACGCTTATTATGACCCACTTCTCGCATCCAACCTTTACTTTAATCCACATAATTCTTGAATTTACACATTCATATTCTCTTTTCTCCTTCCATAACTGATCATTCAACATTACTGCTACCCCTTCCTTTGCTCTAACTCTCTCAGATACTCCAGATTTAATCCCATTTATTTCCCCCCACCGAAACTCCCCTACCCCCTTCAGCTTTGTTTCGCTTAGGGCCAGGACATCCAACTTCTTTTCATTCATAACATCAGCAATCATCTGTTTCTTGTCATCCGCACTACATCCATGCACATTTAAGCATCCCAGTTTTATAAAGTTTTTCTTCTTCTCTTTTTTAGTAAATGTCTACAGGAGAAGGGGTTACTAGCCCATTGCTCCCGGCATTTTAGTCGCCTCATACGACACGCATGGCTTACGGATGAGAGATTCTTTTCCACTTCCCCATGGACAATAGAAGAAATAAAGAGGAACAAGAGCTATTTAGAAAAAGGAGAAAAACCTAGATGTATGTATATATATATGCATGTGCATGTCTGTGAAGTGTGACCAAAGTGTAAGTAGGAGTAGCAAGATATCCCTGTTATCTAGCGTGTTTATGAGACAGAAAAAGAAACCAGCAACCCTACCATCATGCAAAACAGTTACAGGTTTCTGTTTCACAGTCATCTGGCAGGACGGTAGTACTTCCCTGGGTGGTTGCTGTCTACCAACCTACTATATATATATATATATATATATATATATATATATATATATATATATATATATATATATATATATATATATATATATATATATATATACACAATATATATATATAATGTGTGTATATATATGTGTGTATATATATATATATATATATATATATATATATATATATATATATATTTGACCCCTTTCCGAGGTCCTCTTCATCAGATCATTGCATAAACACTATGATGACCTTTTAATACTTGAATGTGACCTTTATTCAAGTACCTGGCCCTCAAGTAAGTGACACTCGAGTAACTGACACTCAAGCAGGTGACTTTCAAGTAAGTGACACTCGAGTAACTGACACTCAAGCAGGTGGCTCTCAAGTAAGTGACACTCGAGTTACTAACACTCAAGCAGGTGACCCTCAAGTAGTTGACCATGACTTATAAACAGTATCTTCAGATCCATTGATAAAAACATCAGAATTAAAAACAGTTCAGATTTGGTCTAATAACAAAAGAACAGACAGGATAATACACGTCAATACTTACTAATGTAACACACAAGTCTAAACAGCAGTATTACACAAGTAGTCTTAATGACATAAAAGGGGATATGAAAAAAACCTAGAAAAACCATTTCTGGAATCCCAGGCTCTGGAAAACTGTCCAGACACAGAGATATTAACTTAACTAAAGCAGATTAAGCTCACATCCAGCCACTTCACACTGTTGATATCTTCTTCTCAACTATAAGATCAAATCAAGCAAGTGAAATCCCATCCTCAGATACTCAGTAGAATGACAACCTTATTGGAAATTATACAAATACTCCATACAGGAAGTCTTCAAGTTACAAACACATTGTTGGCCTTCTGTATTGTATATGTGTTCGTAAGTTGAGGACGTCTTATATCTGGCTCCTACTACTCCTATATCTGGCTCCTACTATTCCTATATCTGGCTCCTACTACTCCTATTGAGCTCTCACCATAAAGTCACTTTAAAACAAGACAGCAGACATAAACAACAAGGGCTACCCTGATTCTCCAAGGTGATCCAATTAAAGTGAATAATGACAGATCTACATCAAATTTGCCTTACTTTCTAAAATCTTCGAAAAAATGATACACAAGGGAGTCTGTTCTTACCTAATATCTCGCAACATACTTAACTCTTGCCAGTTTGGGTTTTGGCTTCAAAAATTACAAATGGTGCAATTATATATTGCTTGCCCTTCTATATACAGCACTGAAAAAACAATGAATGCAGCCTCTCCTCACTTAGTGACGTACTTGTTTACTGACAACTTGGACTTATGGTGGGCTCTCTGACCAGTATGCATACCTAAATAATATATATTAGAGCTGATTTCCTATACAGTGGGACCTCAAATTTCGAACGTATCGCTTATCGAACTCTTCGAAAATTGTCCACTTTTTTCGAACCAACTTTGTCCCTTTTATTGAACTCATCCCTGTTTTCAAACCGCTGGGTACTGGACCTGTCCGCCAGCTCGCTCTGTCCACATCCCTGCGCAGGTGCCGTGAGCCAGTCTGGCTTTGTTGATGCTTGAGTGAACACTAACCTGCGCTCTCATTCAAACATTTTACGATTAATTCATCGTGTTTAGTGCTTGTGGGACTGTGAAGCTACCATGGGCCTAAAGAAACTTGCTAGTGGTACCCCTGTGGTAAAGAAAGTGAGAAACACCATAGATGTGAAGAAGGAAATAATACAGAAGTATGAGAGTGGTGTGAGACTTGTTGAGCTTGCCAGTATGTATGGGAAAAACAAGTCGACCATCGCTTCTATCCTGGCAAAGAAAGAACAGATCAAGACAGAGAAGGGAAATAACTCCAGAGAGGGCTTTGATACCTAAAGTCCTCATGGAGGAAGATTCTCCTTCCAAACACTAACCCCAACTCCCTCTCTCCTCCTCCCTATCTTCCAGATGCCATCACCAATCTTCAATAAAGGTAAGTAAAAATGTTATTTTATATGTTTATTTAAATTTATTAACACATAATTGTACACTATATTTGTTGTGTGTATGTAAAACTATAATTAATCTCTATAAAATGTATTTTTTTTTTTTGTGAATATTTTTGGGTTTCTGGAACGGATTAATTGTATTTCCATTATTTCTTATGGGAAATATTACTTCGCTTTTCAAACTTTTCAAATTTAGAACTAACTCCTGGAATGGATTAAGTTCGAAATTTGAGGTTCCACTGTATTCTCTTTATTACAATATACAGTACACTACTGTATAAACATTTAAAAATATACCAAAAATGTTATAAATGGTGCAAAGGCAACATTAAAACAATATTAAAGATTAAAACATTATTAGAGATGGTTGACACAAACCCACTACCATTATAGTATGCTCCTCACTTAGCAACAAATTAATTTACCGACGTGGTCTTAGGAATGCAACTCCGTCGTTAAGCCAGGAGAGGCTGTATCCTCAGTAGGTCTTCACAGACTTACAGAAAGCATTTGATACAGTGGACCACAATATCCTGTTGATAATGGTATAAAGTACTGACAAGGTGAAGATTAAGACACATGTGCAATAGTTCATTATCTTTATCAATGAAATATTTCTCCTACACAGTAGCCTTCTTCAGTCAAATACAAAGGAAACAGAAGTAATGAAATAATTTTTTTTTTTTTTTTTTTTTTTTTTTTTTTTTTTTTTTTTTTTTTTTTTTTTTTTTTTTATTATCACACCGGCCGATTCCCACCAAGGCAGGGTGGCCCGAAAAAGAAAAACTTTCACCATCATTCACTCCATCACTGTCTTGCCAGAAGGGTGCTTTACACTACAGTTTTTAAACTGCAACATTAACACCCCTCCTTCAGAGTGCAGGCACTGTACTTCCCATCTCCAGGACTCAAGTCCGGCCTGCCGGTTTCCCTGAATCCCTTCATAAATGTTACTTTGCTCACACTCCAACAGCACGTCAAGTATTAAAAACCATTTGTCTCCATTCACTCCTATCAAACACGCTCACGCATGCCTGCTGGAAGTCCAAGCCCCTCGCACACAAAACCTCCTTTACCCCCTCCCTCCAACCCTTCCTAGGCCGACCCCTACCCCGCCTTCCTTCCACTACAGACTGATACACTCTTGAAGTCATTCTGTTTCGCTCCATTCTCTCTACATGTCCGAACCACCTCAACAACCCTTCCTCAGCCCTCTGGACAACAGTTTTGGTAATCCCGCACCTCCTCCTAACTTCCAAACTACGAATTCTCTGCATTATATTCACACCACACATTGCCCTCAGACATGACATCTCCACTGCCTCCAGCCTTCTCCTCGCTGCAACATTCATCACCCACGCTTCACACCCATATAAGAGCGTTGGTAAAACTATACTCTCATACATTCCCCTCTTTGCCTCCAAGGACAAAGTTCTTTGTCTCCACAGACTCCTAAGTGCACCACTCACTCTTTTTCCCTCATCAATTCTATGATTCACCTCATCTTTCATAGACCCATCCGCTGACACGTCCACTCCCAAATATCTGAATACGTTCACCTCCTCCATACTCTCTCCCTCCAATCTGATATTCAATCTTTCATCACCTAATCTTTTTGTTATCCTCATAACCTTACTCTTTCCTGTATTCACCTTTAATTTTCTTCTTTTGCACACCCTACCAAATTCATCCACCAATCTCTGCAACTTCTCTTCAGAATCTCCCAAGAGCACAGTGTCATCGGCAAAGAGCAGCTGTGACAACTCCCACTTTGTGTGTGATTCTTTATCTTTTAACTCCACGCCTCTTGCCAAGACCCTCGCATTTACTTCTCTTACAACCCCATCTATAAATATATTAAACAACCACGGTGACATCACACATCCTTGTCTAAGGCCTACTTTTACTGGGAAAAAATTTCCCTCTTTCCTACATACTCTAACTTGAGCCTCACTATCCTCGTAAAAACTCTTCACTGCTTTCAGTAACCTACCTCCTACACCATACACTTGCAACATCTGCCACATTGCCCCCCTATCCACCCTGTCATACGCCTTTTCCAAATCCATAAATGCCACAAAGACCTCTTTAGATGATGATGTAATTAGCCCATCAACCTTGGAGAAAAAATATTTGAGGTGGTCAGTCCCTCAGCCTGAAGAAGAGTCAGCTCAATGGTCTGGAACTATACTTCTGTAGTCTACAACTACGTATACTTCCAGACCATGGAGCTGAACTCTTCTCCAGATTGAGGGACTGACCACCTCAAATACTTTTTCTCCAAGGTTGACCCCCGAAACCCTCTCCAGGTAAACATCGTCTTTATTTCATTACTGCTGTTCCCTTTGCACTTGACTGAAGAAGACTGCTGTGTAGGAAAAATGTTACATCAATAAAGATAACCAACTGTTACACATGTGTCTTAATCCACAATGTCTTGTACCTTGAGCTAGAACATTACCGGGTCACAGGACATACCCTTGCATACATAAAATCTTAACAATAGACACCAGTATATACACACAAATGGCAGTACCTCTACTATTCAGCTTGTAGTTGCTGGAGTGCCACAAGGTAGTGTCCTTGGTCCTCTGCTCCTTCTCATTTACATCACTGATCTCCCCAACAAATCTCAAATCATTTCTATTCACAGATGACACAGTTTATGTCTTCTCTCTCAAACTCAACTATGATTAGACACACTGAATTTTGACTTTTGATACACATCAGTAACCAATAGAATACACAGCCCTCCCTTGTAGGGTATAAGGTCCAACTTTCTTTATATATTTATGTTCTCTTTTTGCTTACGTATCTGCTGAAGAGACCCTAAGAAAGGGCCAAAATATACAGATATTTTGAGAACAACCTGCCTAGTATAAATCAGTAGGCCTACCACAGTGTTATAATCTAACCCAAAATTGTAGATAATTCTGGTATAATCTATTTAATTCTGTCTACTTCTGAAGTAGATAATTCTAGTATAATCTATTTAATTTTATTTACTCTAGTTCTGAAGTAGATAATTCTGGTATAATATTGGTATAATCCGTATAATTCTGTCTAATAATTCCTAACTTAATGCTAGCCTGATAGTCTAACTAATCCATATACACGTACTCTTTCTGCTCATAATTGCATGATAGTCACAGCTTTGAAATAGTAGAGGATAGTAGTAGTAGTAGTAGTAGTAGTAGTAGTCCAGGCCTACCCAGACTTACAAACATCCAGGCAGGGCCAGGAGCTGTGACTCGACCCCTGTAACCACAACTAGATATTTGGTAAGTCTGGGGTACTTCCAAAACATCTATCTACCAAGATACACCTAGCAAATAGACATAACTGTAAGTTACAGTTCAGGTCTGTATTCTGCATGCTCGGTATTGTGTATATAACTGTATTATGCTTATACAATTGTATGTATGTATTCTACATGCTGTATAGTGTGTATATAACTGTATTATGCTTATACAATTGTATTTATGTATTCTGCATGCTGTATAGTGTGTATATAACTGTATTATGCTTATACAATTGTATTTATGTATTCTGCATACTGTATAGTGTGTATATAACTGTATTATGCTTATACAATTGTATTTATGTATTCTGCATGCTGTATAGTGTGCATATAAGTATATTAAGCATATACAGTTGTATTTTTGTTTTGAAAAATAAAATCAATTCTAATCTATTGCCTTTCTTGCTCTGAAATTATTATTATTATTATTATTATGTTGATCTGGTAGTGGCTAGTTGATTGTGTCCCTGATATCTATAGTTTGGTAGATTTTAAACCTCATTAAACACCCAACCAGCCTTAATCTCTTGTAGTCATCTATTTGTGGTTGCAGGGGTCAAGTTGTAGCTCCTGGCCCCATAGTTCCTGCCAGAAATTTCTGTCTCAGTAATTACACATTGTAACCTTTACAAAGAAATAAACTTTATTTATTTATTTATTATAAATAGAAAAGTGTAGGCCTATTTTGAAAGATAAAGATTGGAAGCCTATGGTTCTGTCTTCATACATTGCCCTCAGACATGACATCTCCACTGCCTCCAGCCTTCTCCTCGCTGCAACATTCATCACCCACGCTTCACACCCATATAAGAGCGTTGGTAAAACTATACTCTCATACATTCCCCTCTTTGCCTCCAAGGACAAAGTTCTTTGTCTCCACAGACTCCTAAGTGCACCACTCACTCTTTTTCCCTCATCAATTCTATGATTCACCTCATCTTTCATAGACCCATCCGCTGACACGTCCACTCCCAAATATCTGAATACGTTCACCTCCTCCATACTCTCTCCCTCCAATCTGATATTCAATCTTTCATCACCTAATCTTTTTGTTATCCTCATAACCTTACTCTTTCCTGTATTCACCTTTAATTTTCTTCTTTTGCACACCCTACCAAATTCATCCACCAATCTCTGCAACTTCTCTTCAGAATCTCCCAAGAGCACAGTGTCATCGGCAAAGAGCAGCTGTGACAACTCCCACTTTGTGTGTGATTCTTTATCTTTTAACTCCACGCCTCTTGCCAAGACCCTCGCATTTACTTCTCTTACAACCCCATCTATAAATATATTAAACAACCACGGTGACATCACACATCCTTGTCTAAGGCCTACTTTTACTGGGAAAAAATTTCCCTCTTTCCTACATACTCTAACTTGAGCCTCACTATCCTCGTAAAAACTCTTCACTGCTTTCAGTAACCTACCTCCTACACCATACACTTGCAACATCTGCCACATTGCCCCCCTATCCACCCTGTCGTACGCCTTTTCCAAATCCATAAATGCCACAAAGACCTCTTTAGCCTTATCTAAATACTGTTCACTTATATGTTTCACTGTAAACACCTGGTCCACACACCCCCTACCTTTCCTAAAGCCTCCTTGTTCATCTGCTATCCTATTCTCCGTCTTACTCTTAATTCTTTCAATTATAACTCTACCATACACTTTACCAGGTACACTCAACAGACTTATCCCCCTATAATTTTTGCACTCTCTTTTATCCCCTTTGCCTTTATACAAAGGAACTATGCATGCTCTCTGCCAATCCCTAGGTACCTTACCCTCTTCCATACATTTATTAAATAATTGCACCAACCACTCCAAAACTATATCCCCACCTGCTTTTAACATTTCTATCTTTATCCCATCAATCCCGGCTGCCTTACCCCCTTTCATTTTACCTACTGCCTCACGAACTTCCCCCACACTCACAACTGGCTCTTCCTCACTCCTACAAGATGTTATTCCTCCTTGCCCTATACACGAAATCACAGCTTCCCTATCTTCATCAACATTTAACAATTCCTCAAAATATTCCTTCCATCTTCCCAATACCTCTACCTCTCCATTTAATAACTCTCCTCTCCTATTTTTAACTGACAAATCCATTTGTTCTCTAGGCTTTCTTAACTTGTTAATCTCACTCCAAAACTTTTTCTTATTTTCAACAAAATTTGTTGATAACATCTCACCCACTCTCTCATTTGCTCTCTTTTTACATTGCTTCACCACTCTCTTAACTTCTCTCTTTTTCTCCATATACTCTTCCCTCCTTGCATCACTTCTACTTTGTAAAAACTTCTCATATGCTAACTTTTTCTCCCTTACTACTCTCTTTACATCATCATTCCACCAATCGCTCCTCTTCCCTCCTGCACCCACTTTCCTGTAACCACAAACTTCTGCTGAACACTCTAACACTACATTTTTAAACCTACCCCATACCTCTTCGACCCCATTGCCTATGCTCTCATTAGCCCATCTATCCTCCAATAGCTGTTTATATCTTACCCTAACTGCCTCCTCTTTTAGTTTATAAACCTTCACCTCTCTCTTCCCTGATGCTTCTATTCTCCTTGTATCCCATCTACCTTTTACTCTCAGTGTAGCTACAACTAGAAAGTGATCTGATATATCTGTGGCCCCTCTATAAACATGTACATCCTGAAGTCTACTCAACAGTCTTTTATCTACCAATACATAATCCAACAAACTACTGTCATTTCGCCCTACATCATATCGTGTATACTTATTTATCCTCTTTTTCTTAAAATATGTATTACCTATAACTAAACCCCTTTCTATACAAAGTTCAATCAAAGGGCTCCCATTATCATTTACACCTGGCACCCCAAACTTACCTACCACACCCTCTCTAAAAGTTTCTCCTACTTTAGCATTCAAGTCCCCTACCACAATTACTCTCTCACTTGGTTCAAAGGCTCCTATACATTCACTTAACATCTCCCAAAATCTCTCTCTCTCCTCTGCATTCCTCTCTTCTCCAGGTGCATACACGCTTATTATGACCCACTTCTCGCATCCAACCTTTACTTTAATCCACATAATTCTTGAATTTACACATTCATATTCTCTTTTCTCCTTCCATAACTGATCATTTAACATTACTGCTACCCCTTCCTTTGCTCTAACTCTCTCAGATACTCCAGATTTAATCCCATTTATTTCCCCCCACTGAAACTCTCCTACCCCCTTCAGCTTTGTTTCGCTTAGGGCCAGGACATCCAACTTCTTTTCATTCATAACATCAGCAATCATCTGTTTCTTGTCATCCGCACTACATCCACGCACATTTAAGCAACCCAGTTTTATAAAGTTTTTCTTCTTCTCTTTTTTAGTAATTGTATACAGGAGAAGGGGTTACTAGCCCATTGCTCCCGGCATTTTAGTCGCCTCATACGACACGCATGGCTTACGGAGGAAAGATTCTTTTCCACTTCCCCATGGACAATAGAAGAAATAAAAAAGAACAAGAGCTATTTAGAAAAAGGAGAAAAACCTAGATGTATGTATATATATATATGCATGTGCGTGTCTGTGAAGTGTGACCAAAGTGTAAGTAGGAGTAGCAAGATATCCCTGTTATCTTAGCGTGTTTATGAGACAGAAAAAGAAACCAGCAATCCTACCATCATGCAAAACAGTTACAGGTTTTTGTTTCACAGTCATCTGGCAGGACGGTAGTACTTCCCTGGGTGGTTGCTGTCTACCAACCTACTACCAATTTTTGTAAAATAAAAAATGTGTAGGCCTATTTTGAAAGATTGGAAGCCTATTGTTGTCTCCTTGCAGAAACTAGAACAGACTTGTGAAGTTTATACTTGCTAGAAACCTTCCTGATTCCTCCTAGGTTAATCTAGATTCATATTGACATCTCCAAGATGCTATGTACTGAGAAATGATTCCTGCATGTCATTAAATTGGGTAAGTAACCCCAGCCTACACCTTGGAGGCTCCTGAATTCATTGGGGTTCCCGTAATATATACACAAAGGGATACTAACTTATGATCAATTTTAGGGATAGTTACTTTGCAATCTTAACTGGTAATTTACCTCAATATGGACCATAGCCCATCCCTAACTGCAAGCTAACTGCAGTAACTTCTCAGCTTACAAACACGTTGAGAATCTCGTGTATTGTGTATATCATTATTATATCATTATTGTGTATACAGCCTCTCCTCACTTAACGATGGAGTTCTGTTCCTAAGACCACATCTTTAAACGAATTCGTTGCTAAGTGAGGAGCATACTATAATGTTAGTGGGTTTGTGTCAACCATCTTTGTTATTGTTTTAATGTCACCTTTGCACCATTTATAACATTTCTGGTATACTATTAAATGTTTGTACAGTAGTGTACTGTATATTGAAATAAACAGAATAGAAGAAATCAGCTCTAATATACATTATTTAGGTATAAATACTAGTCAGAGAGTCCTTTGCAAGTCTGAGGCTTTGATAAATGAGCACATTGCAAAGTGAGGAGAGGCTGTAATATCATTATTATACACAATACAGAAGGTCCCCAATGTGTTCGTAAATTGAAGATTTCTGTATTATTAATATTATACACAATTCGGGAGGTTCACAACGTGTTTGTAAGTTGAAGATTTCTGTATTATGAATATTATACACACAGGGGACCTTCTGTATTGTGTATAATAATGATATACATAATAACAATATATGCAATACAGAAGATCCCCACTGTGTTTGTAAGTTGAGGACTTATTGTATTCCCAATTTTCACCAAGTTGATAGCCAGCTATGCAGTAAAACATACATGAGTCTCACAAACAGGGTCTGGTACTATCTGTCGTGAGAGCCCATGGCCATCTTGCTGGCTGCCTGATGGAATATATTGTAAGCCATGGTATGTGTAAGCTCTATAGTTACTACTACGACAGCTGATACTAAAACAAAGACCCTACCTTCACTAGCCCCCTTTTTGTCTCAGTTCAAGGTTAAGATTTTGTTGGGATTTTTTTTAACCCTGGAGAGCTAGCCAGCCAGGATAAGACGAGAAGGTCAGTGCATCATGGAGGACTGTCTGTCTTATTTCCATTGTGGTCCTTCAATCTTTTCCCCCAGGATGCTACCCACACCAGTCACCAAACACCCAGGTATCTACTTGCCTGCTAGGTAAACATAGATGTAAGGTAACATGCCCAATGTTTCCACCCATGCCGGGATTGAACCATGGACACTGCTTGAAGCCAGAGCATTGTCAACCAGGCCACGGACCAGGATAGTGTTACATGTACTACCTACCTCAATATATGTAATCTCACTGCCAGAAATACTGACATGCTCAGTAACTTTCTTTGTGCTAAACAACATCTTGTCTAAATCACACATTGTGTGATTTATATATTATAAGTTGATGTTATATAACAATGTTATATATCTAAGACTATATTATAAATTCAAATATTTACTAACAATTTGATCATAATAATAATAATAATAATAATAATAATAATAATAATAATAATAATAATAATAATAATATCTTTACTTACTACAAGTACATGTACAAGGTATACAGACCATAGCTGACATCAGTGACATACTACTACAGTGGAACCTGCACTTGTGAGTGCATCCACGTGCGAGTTTTTCCAAAAACAAGCAGTCGATTGGTCAATTTTTTGTTTCCATACGCGAGCGAAATTTCCATAAGCGAGCAGACCTGAAGGCAGGTTCCTTGACACTGGTGAGAGGCTCTTGCTCTTGATCTAGGGAATTGGATCTCATTTATTTGTTGGACTATCTTATTGAAATTTGGGCAATGTATGATGGAAAGATGCTTCTTAATGTACACCAAAAATGAAAGAAATCGGACCATAATTAATGGAGTTCACTTCTAAGCTATTAGCCACCCCATGGCGGTATTTTCTTATGGTTTTTATGGTTGTATTCTCGTTTTTTTTTTGGTCTCATTTGATAGATTGGAAGATATATTACAGAAATGATATGATTTTGATTGGTTTCACGATGACAATTAAGCTCGAAGTAGCAGAAATGTTCGATTCTTTGGCGATGTTCAAGAGTAAACAATGTCGTCACTGACCATTCCAATATGCAGTCATGACTGGGTTGACATTATTTATACAACTATTACAATAACACAGTAGTCTGCATAACACTAAATCTTCTATTTTTTGTGTGAATAAAAATTACAAATTATTTATATTGTAATATTAATAATAATAATAATAATAATAATAATATGTATAATAATAACAGTATAATACATGTAATATAATATAATAAGAATATAATATGTATAATAATGATATTGTACATGTATAATAATAATGTACTTAAAAAACTTTATAATATATTTTATTTTTTTTTATTATTATCACACTGGCCAATTCCCACCAAGGCAGGGTGGCCACCAAGGCAGGGTGGCCCGAAAAAGAAACACTTTCACCATCATTCACTCCATCACTGTCTTGCCAGAAGGGTGCTTTACACTACAGTTTTTAAACTGCAACATTAACACCCCTCCTTCAGAGTGCAGGCACTGTACTTCCCATCTCCAGGACTCAAGTCCGGCCTGCCGGTTTCCCTGAACCCCTTCATAAATGTTACTTTGCTCACACTTCAACAGCACGTCAAGTATTAAAAACCATTTGTCTCCATTCACTCCTATCAAACACGCTCATGCATGCCTGCTGGAAGTCCAAGCCCCTCGCACACAAAACCTCCTTTACCCCCTCCCTCCAACCTTTCCTAGGCCGACCCCTACCCCGCCTTCCTTCCACTACAGACTGATACACTCTTGAAGCCACTCTGTTTCGCTCCATTCTCTCTACATGTCCGAACCACCTCAACAACCCTTCCTCAGCCCTCTGGACAACAGTTTTGGTAATCCCGCACCTCCTCCTAACTTCCAAACTACGAATTCTCTGCATTATATTCACACCACACATTGCCCTCAGACATGACATCTCCACTGCCTCCAGCCTTCTCCTTGCTGCAACATTCATCACCCATGCTTCACACCCATATAAGAGCATTGGTAAAACTATACTCTCATACATTCCCCTCTTTGCCTCCAAGGACAAAGTTCTTTGCCTCCGCAGACTCCTAAGTGCACCACTCACCCTTTTCCTCTCATCAATTCTATGATTCACCTCATCTTTCATAGACCCATCTGCTGACACGTCCACTCCCAAATATCTGAATACATTCACCTCCTCCATACTCTCTCCCTCCAATCTGATATCCAATCTTTCATCACCTAATCTTTTTGTTATCCTCATTACCTTACTCTTTCCTGTATTCACTTTTAATTTTCTTCTTTTGCACACCCTACCAAATTCATCCACCAATCTCTGCAACTTCTCTTCAGAATCTCCCAAGAGCACAGTGTCATCAGCAAAGAGCAACTGTGACAACTCCCACTTTATGTGTGATTCTTTATCTTTTAACTCCATGCCTCTTGCCAAGACCCTCGCATTTACTTCTCTTACAACCCCATCTATAAATATATTAAACTACTACGGTGACATCACACATCCTTGTCTAAGGCCTACTTTTACTGGGAAATAATTTCCCTCTTTCCTACATACTCTAACTTGAGCCTCACTATCCTAGTAAAAACTCTTCACTGCTTTCAGTAACCTACCTCCTACACCATACACCTGCAACATCTGCCACATTGCCCCCCTATCCACCCTGTCATACGCCTTTTCCAAATCCATAAATGCTGCAAAGACCTCTTTAGCCTTATCTAAATACTGTTCACTTATATGTTTCACTGTAAACACCTGGTCCACACACCTCCTCCCTTTCCTAAAGCCTCCTTGTTCATCTGCTATCCTATTCTCCGTCTTACTCTTAATTCTTTCAATAATAACTCTACCATACACTTTACCAGGTATACTCAACAGACTTATCCCCCTATAATTTTTGCACTCTCTTTTGTCCCCTTTACCTTTATACAAAGGAAGTATGCATGCTCTCTGCCAATCCCTAGGTACCTTAATGTCTTCCATACATTTATTAAATAATTGCACCAACCACTCCAAAACTATATCCCCACCTGCTTTTAACATTTCTATCTTTATCCCATCAATCCCGGCTGCCTTACCCCTTTTCATTTTACCTACTGCCTCACGAACTTCCCCCACACTCACAACTGGCTCTTCCTCACTCCTACAAGATGTTATTCCTCCTTGCCCTATACACGAAATCACAGCTTCCCTATCTTCATGAACATTTAACAATTCCTCAAAATATTCCCTCCATCTTCCCAATACCTCTAACTCTCCATTTAATAAGTTTCCTCTCCTATTTTTAACTGACAAATCCATTTGTTCTCTAGGCTTCCTTAACTTGTTAATATCACTCCAAAACTTTTTCTTATTTTCAACAAAATTTGTTGATAACATCTCACCCACTCTCTCATTTGCTCTCTTTTTACATTGCTTCACCACTCTCTTAACCTCTCTTTTTCTCCATATACTCTTCCCTCCTTGCATCACTTCTACTTTGTAAAAACTTCTCATATGCTAACTTTTTCTCCCTTACTACTCTCTTTACATCATCATTCCACCAATCGCTCCTCTTCCCTCCCACACCCACTTTCCTGTAACCACAAACTTCTGCTGAACACTCTAACACTACATTTTTAAACCTACCCCATACCTCTTCGACCCCATTGCCTATGCTCTCATTAGCCCATCTATCCTCCAATAGCTGTTTATATCTTACCCTAACTGCCTCCTCTTTTAGTTTATAAACCTTCACCTCTCTCTTCCCTGATGCTTCTATTCTCCTTGTATCCCATCTACCTTTTACTCTCAGTGTAGCTACAACTAGAAAGTGATCTGATATATCTGTGGCCCCTCTATAAACATGTACATCCTGAAGTCTACTCAACAGTTTACCTGGAGTTTACCTGGAGAGAGTTCCGGGGATCAACACCCCCGCGGCCCGGTCTGTGACCAGGCCTCCTGGTGGATCAGAGCCTGATCAACCAGGCTGTTACTGCTGGCTGCACGCAAACCAACGTACGAGCCACAGCCCGGCTGATCAGGAACCGACTTTAGGTGCTTGTCCAGTGCCAGCTTGAAGACTGCCAGGGGTCTGGTGGTAATCCCCCTTATGTATGCTGGGAGGCAGTTGAACAGTCTCAGGCCCCTGACACTTATTGTATGGTCTCTTAACGTGCTAGTGACACCCCTGCTTTTCATTGGGGGGATGTTGCATCGTCTGCCAAGTCTTTTGCTTTCATAGTGAGTGATTTTTGTGTGCAAGTTCGGTACTAGTCCCTCTAGGATTTTCCAGGTGTATATAATCATGTATCTCTCCCGCCTGCGTTCCAGGGAATACAGGTTCAGGAACCTCAAGCGCTCCCAGTAATTGAGGTGTTTTATCTCCGTTATGCACGCCGTGAAGGTTCTCTGTACATTTTCTAGGTCAGCAATTTCACCTGCCTTGAAAGGTGCTGTTAGTGTGCAGCAATATTCCAGCCTAGATAGAACAAGTGACCTGAAGAGTGTCATCATGGGCTTGGCAGCCCTCATTTTGAAGGTTCTCATTATCCATCCTTTCATTTTTCTAGCAGATGCGATTGATACAATGTTATGGTCCTTGAAGGTGAGATCCTCCGACATGATCACTCCCAGGTCTTTGACGTTGGTGTTTCGCTCTATTTTGTGGCCAGAATTTGTTTTGTACTCTGATGAAGATTTAATTTCCTCATGTTTGCCATATCTGAGTAATTGAAATTTCTCATCGTTGAACTTCATATTGTTTTCTGCAGCCCACTGAAACATTTGGTTGATGTCCGCCTGGAGCCTTGCAGTGTCTGCAATGGAAGACACTGTCATGCAGATTCGGGTGTCATCTGCAAAGGAAGACACGGTGCTGTGGCTGACATCCTTGTCTATGTCAGATATGAGGATGAGGAACAAGATGGGAGCGAGTACTGTGCCTTGTGGAACAGAGCTTTTCACCGTAGCTGCCTCGGACTTTACTCTGTTGACGACTACTCTCTGTGTTCTGTTAGTGAGGAAATTATAGATCCATCGACCGACTTTTCCTGTTATTCCTTTAGCACGCATTTTGTGCGCTATTACGCCATGGTCACACTTGTCGAAGGCTTTTGCAAAGTCTGTATATATTACATCTGCATTCATTTTGTCTTCTAGTGCATTTAGGACCTTGTCGTAGTGATCCAATAGTTGAGACAGACAGGAGCGACCTGTTCTAAACCCATGTTGCCCTGGGTTGTGTAACTGATGGTTTTCTAGATGGGTGGTGATCTTGCTTCTTAGGACTCTTTCAAAGATTTTTATGATATGGGATGTTAGTGCTATCGGTCTGTAGTTCTTTGCTGTTGCTTTACTGCCCCCTTTGTGGAGTGGGGCTATGTCTGTTGTTTATAGTAACTGTGGGACGACCCCCATGTCCATGCTCCCTCTCCATAGGATGGTAAAGGCTCGTGATAGGGGCTTCTTGCAGTTCTTCATGAACACGGAGTTCCATGAGTCTGGCCCTGGGGCAGAGTGCATGGGCATGTCATTTATCGCCTGTTCGAAGTCATTTGGCGTCAGGATAACATCAGATAGGCTTGTGTTAACCAAATTCTGTGGCTCTCTCATAAAAAATTCATTTTGATCTTCGACTCTCAGTCTTTTATCTACCAATACATAATCCAACAAACTACTGTCATTTCGCCCTACATCATATCTTGTATACTTATTTATCCTCTTTTTCTTAAAATATGTATTACCTATAACTAAACCCCTTTCTATACAAAGTTCAATCAAAGGGCTCCCATTATCATTTACACCTGGCACCCCAAACTTACCTACCACACCCTCTCTAAAAGTTTCTCCTACTTTAGCATTCAAGTCCCCTACCACAATTACTCTCTCACTTGGTTCGAAGGCTCCTATACATTCACTTAACATCTCCCAAAATCTCTCTCTCTCCTCTCCCAAAATCTCTCTCTCTCCTCTCCCAAAATCTCTCTCTCTCCTCTACATTCCTCTCTTCTCCAGGTGCATACACGCTTATTATGACCCACTTTTCGCATCCAACCTTTACTTTAATCCACATAATTCTTGAATTTACACATTCATATTCTCTTTTCTCCTTCCATAACTGATCCTTCAATACTACTGCTACCCCTTCCTTTGCTCTAACTCTCTCAGATACTCCAGATTTAATCCCATTTATTTCCCCCCACTGAAACTCTCCTACCCCCTTCAGCTTTGTTTCGCTTAGGGCCAGGACATCCAACTTCTTTTCATTCATAACATCAGTAATCATCTGTTTCTTGTCATCCGCACTACATCCACGCACATTTAAGCATCCCAGTTTTATAAAGTTTTTCTTCTTCTCTTTTTTAGTAAATGTCTACAGGAGAAGGGGTTACTAGCCCATTGCTCCCGGCATTTTAGTCGCCTCATACGACACGCATGGCTTACGGAGGAAAGATTCTTTTCCACTTCCCCATGGACAATAGAAGAAATAAAGAAGAACAAGAGCTATTTAGAAAAAGGAGAAAAACCTAGATGTATGTATATATATATGCATGTGTGTGTCTGTGAAGTGTGACCAAAGTGTAAGTAGGAGTAGCAAGATATCCCTGTTATCTAGCGTGTTTATGAGACAGAAAAAGACACCAGCAATCCTACCATCATGCAAAACAGTTACAGGTTTCTGTTTCACAGTCATCTGG
>NC_091294.1:78347348-78359848 GCF_038502225.1 Cherax quadricarinatus
CTTCACTGATCGCTTCTAGGTTCTCTCTCTCTCTGCTCCCTAAGCTTTGTCATACCTCGTCTTCAAGCTGTGTATGGTTCCTGCCTCCACTACATCACTTCCCAAACTGTTCCACTTTCTAACGACTCTATGACTGAAGAAATACTTCCTAACATCCCTGTGACTCGTCTGAGTCTTCAGCTTCCAGTTGTGACTCCTTGTTTCTGTGTCCCATCTCTGGAACATCCCGTCTCTGTCCACCTTATCTATTTCGCGCACTATTTTGTACGTCGTTATCATGTCTCCTTTGACCCTCCTGTCCTCCAGCGTCGTCAGGCCGATTTCCCTCAACGTTTCGTCGTAGGACATTCCCCTGAGCTCCAGAACTGTACAGTGTCTTGAACGATTTCTTACTAAGGTAACGAAATGCTATTCTCAGGTTCGCCAGGCGCCCATATGCTGCAGCAATTATCTGGTTGATGTGTGCTTCCAGAGACATGCTCGGTGTTATACTCACCCCAAGACCTTTTTCCTTGAGTGAGGTTTGCAATCTTTGTCCACCTAGCCTATACTCTGTCTGCGGTCTTCTTTGCCCTTCTCCAATCTTCATGACTTTGCATTTGGCGGAGTTAAATTCGAGAAGCCAGTTGCTGGACCAGGTGTCGAGCCTGTCCAGGTCTCTTTGTAGTCCTGCCTGATCCTCATCTGATTTAATTCTCCTCGTTAACTTCACATCATCTGCGAACAGACACACTTCTGAGTCTAACCCTTCCATCATGTCATTCACACATACCAAAAATAGCACTGGTCCTAGGACTGACCCCTGTGGGACCCCGCTCGTCACAGGCGCCCACTGTGATACCTCATCACGTACCATGACTCGTTGCCTCCCTGTCAGGTATTCACTGATCCATTGCAGTGCCCTTCTTGTCGTACGTGCCTGATCCTCTAGCTTCTGCACTAATCTCATGTGAGGAACTGTGTCAGAGGCCTTCCTGCAGTCCAGGAAGATGCAATCCACCCACCCCTCTTTCTCGTGTCTTTATTCTGTTTGTGACACAGGATTTGCCTTCCATGAATCCGTGCTGGCGGTCATTTATAATCTTGTTCCATTCCAGGTGCTCCATCACTCTCCTCCTGATAATCTCCATGATTGGCATACTATACACGTCAGTGACACTGCTCTGTAGTTCGTTGCCTCGTTTCTGTCTCCTTTCTTAAAAATAGGGACTACATTTGCCGTCTTCCAAACGTCAGGTAGTTGCCCAGTTTCAAGGGATGTGTTGAAGATTGTGGTTAGTGGCACACATGGCATCTCTGCTCCTTCTCTAAGGACCCACGGGGAGATGTCCGGTCCCATCGCCTTTGAGGTATCAAGGTCCCTTAGCAGCTTCTGTACCTCCTCCTCGGTTGTGTGTATATCATTCAACATTCATTGGTATATTCCCTGTTGGTGTCCCCCTCTGTGCTGTCTTCCCAGAGTCCTTCCTGTCTCTACTGTAAATATTACCTTAAATCTCATGTTTAGCTCCTCACATGCCTCATGATCGTTTCTTGTGAGTTCTCCACCTTCTGTCCTCAGCCTGATCACCTGGTCCTTGACTGCTGTCTTCCTCCTGATGTGGCTATACAGCAGTTTCGGGTTGTGTGTACTCTCCTAGTTGTGGTTGCAGGGGTCGATTGACAGGTCCTGGCCCTGCCTCTTCACTGGTCGCTACTAGGTTGCTCTTCCTGTTCCTTTAGCTTTATCATAACTCTTCTTAAAGCTATGTATGGATCCTGCCTCCACTACATCGCTTCCCAAACTATTCCACTTACTGACAACTTTGTGACTGAATACTTCCTAACATCCCTGCTTCAACTGAGTCTTCAACTTCCAATTGTGATGCCTTGTTGCTGTGTCCCATCTTTGGAACAACTTGTCTGTCCATAATAATAATAATAATAATAATAATAATAATAATAATAATAATAATATCTTTATTTACTACAAGTACATGTACAAGGTATACAGTTCTAGCTGACATCAATGACATACTACTACATGTATATAGAAAGCCCCTTGTTATGCTCCGCATGTCGGGCAAATTAGGTCAGTGTCCCAGGATGCGACCCACACCAGTCGACTAACACCCAGGTACCCATTTTTACTGATGGGGAATATAGATAACAGGTGGAAAGAAACACGCCCAATGTTTCTACTTTGACTGGGAATCGAACCCAGGCCCTCGCCGTGTGAAGCGAGAGCGTTAGCCACCAGGCCACCAGAGCCCCATCTTGTCAATTCCTCTCAGTATTTTATATGTCGTTATCACATACCCCCCCCCCCTATCTCTCCTGTCCTCCAGTGTCGTCAGGTTGATTTCTTTAACCTCACCTCGTAGGACATACCTCTTAGCTCTGGGACTAGTCTTGTTACAAACCTTCACACTTTCTCTAATTTCCTTACGTGCTTGGCTAGGCGAGGGTTCCAAACTGGTGCTGCATACTCAAATATAGGCCTAACGTACACGGTGTACAGGGTCCTGAATGATGCCTTATTGAGATGTTGGAATGCTATTCTTAGGTTTGCTAGGCGCCCATATGCTGCAGCAGTTATGTGGTTGATGTGTACCTTCAGATGTGCCTGGTGTTATACTCACCCCAAGATCTTTTTTCTTCAGTGAGGTTTGTAGCCTCTGGCCCCCTAGACTGTATTCCATCAGCAATCTTCTTTGCCCTTCCCCATGACTTTGCACTTGGTGGGGTTGAACTCCAGGAGCCAGTTTCTGGACCAGGCCTGCAACCTGTCCAGATCCCATTGTAGTTCCACCTGGTCCTTGTCCAACTGAATTCTTCTCATTAACTTCACATCATCTGCAAACAGGGACACTTCTGAGTCTATTTCTTTCATCATGTCGTTCACATACACCAGAAACCGCACCAGTCCTAGGACTAACCCCTGTGGGACCCCGCTTGTCACAGGCGCCCACTCTGACACCTCGTCACGTACCATGACTTGTCGTCCTGGCAGGTATTCCCTGATCAATTGCAGTGTCTTCCCTGTTAGGTGGCCTGGTGGCCAAAGCTCTCACTTCACACACGGAGGGCCCGGGTTCGATTCCCGGCGGGTGGGAACATTTCGACGCGTTTCCTTACACATGTTGTCCTGTTCACCTGGCAGTAAATAGGTACCTGGGTGTTAGTCGACTGGTATGGGTTGCATCCTGGGGGACAAGATTTAGGACCTCAATGGAAATAAGTTAGACAGTCCTCGATGATGCACTGACTTTCTTGGGTTATCATGAGTGGCTAACCCTCCAGGGTTAAAAATCCAAACAAAATCTTATACCTGCCTGGCCTTCCAGTGTATGCACTAATATCTTGTGTAGAACTGTGTCAAAATCCTTCTTACAGTCCAAGATAATGCAATGTACCTACCCCTCTCTCTTTTGTCTTACTGCTGTCACCCTGTCATAGAACTCCAGTAGGTTTGTGACACTGGATTTCCCGTCCCTGTAGCCGTGCTGGTTGACGTTGATAAGCTCATTCCTTTTTAGGTGCTCCACCACTCTTCTCCTGATAATCTTCTCCATGAGTTTGCATACTATACACGTCAGTGACACTGGTCTGTAGTTTAGTGATTCGTATCTGTCTCCTTTTTAAAAATTGGGACTACATTTGCTGTGTTCCATACCTCAGGTAGTCGTCCTGTTTCGATAAACGTGTTGAAGATTGTTGTTAGTAGCAGACATAGTGTCTCTGCTCCTTCTCTCAAGATTCATGGAAAGATGTTATCTGGCCCCATCGCCTTTGAGGTATCTAGCTCTGATAGCAGCCTCTTCACTTCTTCATCGGTTGTATGTATTGTGTCCAACACAATACATACACCTCTCCATCTTTCCGGAGTCTCTTCTGTCTCCTCTGTGAACACTCCTTTGAATCTCCTGTTGAGCTCACATACTTCTCGGTCGTTTCGTGTGATCTCTGCTCCTTCCTTCCTCAGCCTGATTACCTGGTCCCTGACTGTTGTTTTTCTCTTGATGTGACTGTACGACAGCTTTGGATCAGATTTGGCTTTCGCTGCTATGTCGTTTTCATATTGTCGTTGGGCCTCCCTTCTTACCTGTGCATATTCATTTCTGGTTCTACGACTGCTCTCCTGGGTCCTTTGCCTTCTATACTTCTTTCATTCTCTAGCACCCTTGGTTTTGGCCTCTCTACACCTTTGAGTGAACCAAGGGCTCATCCTGGCCTTCTCATTATTTCTGTCACCCTTGGGTACGAACCTCTCCTCAGCTTCCTTGCATACTGTTGTCACATATTCCATTATCTCATTTACTGACTTCCCTGCCAGTTCTCTGTCCCACTGATCCTCATGCAGGAAATTCTTCATGCCTCTGTAGTCCCCTCTCTTGTAGCTTAGCTTTATTCATCCTGCCCTTCCTGCTTCTCTCTCCACTTGTAACTCGACTATGTATTCGAAGTTCAGAGCCACGTGGTCACTGGCCTCGAGGGGTCTTTTATATGTGATGTAATCAATATCTGCACTGCTCAAGGGGAATACTAGATCCAGTCTTGCTGGTTAATCCTCTCCTCTCTCTCTCTGGTAGTGTCCCTTTTGTGTTGGTATATGAGGTTTTCCAATACCACCTCCATCATCTTAGCCTTCCACATTTCTGGGCCCCCATGTGGCTCCAAGTTCTGATTGAAGTCACCCACAATCAGTAGCTTTGCCCTGCTCACATGAGCCCTTCTGGCCACTGCAGCCAGCGTGTCAACCATTGCTCTGTTTACTCTCATCATATTCTTGCCTTGGCCTCCTGCTGTTCTGTGGTGGGTTATACATCACTGCAATTACCACCTTGGAACCTCCAGACTGAAGTGTTCCCATTATGTAGTCTTTTGCTTCTCTTTTGCCTCGTCTCTCTGGCTCATCAAAATCCCATTGGTTTTTGATGAGCAGGGCCACTCCTCTACCCCCTCTGTTCCCTGTCTTTCCTCAGGATTTGATATCCCGATAGAAAGATGGCATCTGTTATTCCTGTGTGCTTCGTTTCGGTGAGAGCTATGATGCCCAGTGATGCCTCTTTGAATCTGTCATGCCACTCTCACTTATTCATCATTCCATCAGTATTGGTGTACCATACCTTCAGTTTCCTCTCCAACACTGTATTCTGGGGGAGTCTGTGGAAGTAGGGGGTCTGGTAGTGTGCTGTGGAATTCTACAGCATATTGTGGGGTGGGGGCTGTAAGTGTGGATTGTGGTTTGTGTTGGAACAGTGTGTTTGGCTGTGGGACTCCGATGGTGGTTCTGTGTGACTTGTGCATGTTGTTCTGCCCAACTCTTGTTGTCCTCTGCAGACTTTGTCCTTGTCTTTCTTCCTAGACCCTTTCATTTCTGTGTCTTCTCCCTCAGTTGCTGTCATTCTGTTCTTGTTCTGTTGCAGGCTAGGAGCACCCTCTTGTACACTGATGATTCCTTCAGCCATGGCTTCTCTTGTAGGATCCTGTTCCACACCAATTCTGTCTGGAAAATCAGTTTGACCAGCCGATTTCTTCCCTTCAAGTACCCTTCTATTCTCTGAAAATTTACTTGGTCATATCCTCCTCACCTATTTCTTCAATGTTTTCAATTTCCTGTTTTTCTTTCTGCTGTCTTTTATTATGTGTCCTCCCCTCGCTCTTCTGAAGCCCATGAACAAACACTGACTTCTCCCTCTCCTCCTCTCACTGCCTTTCCCTCTGTGTCACTGGGTCCTATTTGAACATAGCCATTGTCTCCCTTATTTTTTTTCTGTAACTCTTGGTGTCATGGTCATGGCTCTGCATGGGACCTGTCACCTTCTCTACCTTCTTCCCCCTCACTACTATCGAAGCTCGTAACAGCTCTTCCCCTATATTCCTAGGCCTTGCTTATGGGACTGATAGGGCCTTAGCATAAGTCTCATCTCCTTCCTTTCCACTGGGCTCCTCATTTAATAAGGGTGTACCTGATACAGATGCCATGTTTCCTCTGGGCAATAGCTCTGTAACTCACTTCAGCATATTTACCTCATATTTTAGGGATTGTATCCTGGCTTCTGCAGCTTCAGATTGAGACTCCTATTTCTTCTTCTCTGCCTCCATCCTCTTTTCCAATTTTGCAGCAAGTTCACCTAGTTTGCTCTCCCACTCTGGTTCCATCCTTTTACATTGCTCTTCCATCCATTCTTCCTTACCAGGACCATCTTCCTCTGATCCCCTGAGCAATCGACTTCCCCAGTGTACTCACCTAAATTGTGGTTGCAGGGGTCGATACTCAGCTCCTGGCCCTGCCTCTTCACCGACCACTACTAGGTCCTCTCTCCCCCTGCTCCTTGAGCTTTATCATACCTCGTCTTAAAACTATGTATAATTCCTGCCTCCACTACATCGCTTGCCAGACTATTCCACTTCCTAACTACTCTATGACTGAAGAAATACTTCCTAACATCCCTTTGACTCATCTGAGTCTTCAGCTTCCAATTGTGACCCCTTGTTTCTGTGTCGCATCTCTGGAACATCCTGTCTCTGTCCACTTTGTCTATTCCATGTCTATTCCAAGTCTCCCGTGACCCTCCTGTCCTCCAGTGTTGTCAGACCGATTTCCCTTAACCTTTCTTCATAGAATATTCCCCTGAGCTCTGGAACTAGCCTTGTTGCAAACTTTTGCACTTTCTCTAATTTCTTGACTTGTTTGATTAGGTACGGGTTCCAAACTGGTGCTGCGTACTCCAGTATGGGCCTGACATACACAGTGTACAGTGTCTTGAACGATTCCTTACTGAGGTACCGGAACGCTATTCTCAGGTTTGCCAGGCGCCCATATGCCACAGCAGTTATCTGGTTAATGTGTGCTTCTGGCGATGTACTCGGTATTATACTCACTCCTAGGTTTTTATCCTTGAGTGAGGTTTGCAGCCTTTGGCCACCTAGCCTATACTCTGTTTGCGGTCTTCTTTGCCCTCCTCTGATCTTCATGGCTTTGCATTTGGTGGGGTTAAATTCTAGGAGCCAGTTTCTGAACCACACATCCAGCCTGTCCAGGTCTCTTTGTAGACCTGTCTGGTCCGCATCTAATTTAATTCTCCTCATTAACTTCACGTCATCTGCAAACAGGGACACTTCTAAGTCTATCCCTTCCGTAATGTCGTTCACATATACCAGGGATAGCACTGGTCCCAGGACTGACCCCTGTGGGACCCCGCTCGTCACAGATGCCCACTGTGATACCTCATCACGGACCATGACTCGCTGTTGCCTCTCTGTCAGGTATTCTCTGATCCATTGCAATGCCCTTCCTGTTATACGTGCCTGTTCCTCTAGCTTCTGTACTAATCTCTTGTGAGGAACTGTGTCGAAGGCCTTCCTGCAGTCCAAGAAAAAGTGTGTACTCACCTAATTATACTCACCTAATTGTGGTTGCAGGGGTCGAGACTCAGCTCCTGGCCCCGCCTCTTCACTGATCGCTACTGGGTCCTCTCTCTCTCTGCTTCCTGAGCTTTGTCATACCTCTTCTTAAAACTATGTATGGTTCCTGCCTCCACTACTTCACTTGCTAGGCTATTCCACTTGCTGACAACTCTATGACTGAAGAAATACTTCCTAACGTCCCTGTGACTCGTCTGAGTCTTCAGCTTCCAGTTGTGACCCCTTGTCCCTGTGTCCCCTCTCTGGAACATCCTATCTCTGACCACCTTGTCTATTCCCCGCAGTATCTAGTTGTACTCACCTAGTTGAGGTTGCGGGGTTCGAGTCCGAGCTCCTGGCCCCGCCTCTTCACTGATCGCTACTAGGTCACTCTCCCTGAGCCGTGAGCTTTATCATACCTCTGCTTAAAGCTATGTATGGATCCTGCCTCCACTACATCGCTTCCCAAACTATTCCACTTACTGACTACTCTGTGGCTGAAGAAATACTTCCTAACATCCCTGTGATTCATCTGTGTCTTCAGCTTCCAACTGTGTCCCCTTGTTACTGTGTCCAATCTCTGGAACATCCTGTCTTTGTCCACCTTGTCAATTCCTCTCAGTATTTTGTATGTCGTTATCATGTCCCCCCTATCTCTCCTGTCCTCCAGTGTCGTCAGGTTGATTTCCCTTAACCTCTCCTCGTAGGACATACCTCTTAGCTCTGGGACTAGTCTTGTTGCAAACCTTTGCACTTTCTCTAGTTTCTTCACGTGCTTGGCAAGGTGTGGGTTCCAAACTGGTGCCGCATACTCCAATATGGGCCTAACATACACGGTGTACAGGGTCCTGAACGATTCCTTATTAAGATGTCGGAATGCTGTTCTGAGGTTTGCTAGGCGCCCATATGCTGCAGCAGTTATTTGGTTGATGTGCGCTTCAGGAGATGTGCCTGGTGTTATACTCACCCCAAGATCTTTTTCCTTGAGTGAGGTTTGTAGTCTCTGGCCCCCTAGACTGTACTCCGTCTGCGGTCTTCTTTGCCCTTCCACAATCTTCATGACTTTGCACTTGGTGGGATTGAACTCCAGGAGCCAATTGCTGGACCAGGTCTGCAGCCTGTCCAGATCCCTTTGTAGTTCTGCCTGGTCTTCGATCGAGTGAATTCTTCTCATCAACTTCACGTCATCTGCAAACAGGGACACCTCAGAGTCTATTCCTTCTGTCATGTCGTTCACAAATACCAAAAACAGCACTGGTCCTAGGACTGACCCCTGTGGGACCCCGCTGGTCACAGGTGCCCACTCTGACACCTCGCCACGTACCATGACTCGCTGCTGTCTTCCTGACAAGTATTCCCTGATCCATTGTAGTGCCTTCCCTGTTATCCCTGCTTGGTCCTCCAGTTTTTGCACCAATCTCTTGTGTGGAACTGTGTCAAACGCCTTCTTGCAGTCCAAGAAAATGCAATCCACCCACCCCTCTCTCTCTTGTCTTATTGCTGTCACCATGTCATAGAACTCCAGTAGGTTTGTGACACAGGATTTCCCGTCCCTGAAACCATGTTGGCTACTGTTGATGAGATCATTCCTTTCTAGGTGTTCCACCACTCTTCTCCTGATAATCTTCTCCATGACTTTGCATACTATACATGTCAGTGACACTGGTCTGTAGTTTAATGCTTCATGTCTGTCTCCTTTTTTAAAGATTGGGACTACATTTGCTGTCTTCCATGCCTCAGGCAATCTCCCTGTTTCGATAGATGTATTGAATATTGTTGTTAGGGGTACACATAGCGCCTCTGCTCCCTCTCTCAATATCCATGGGGAGATGTTATCTGGCCCCATTGCCTTTGAGGTATCTAGCTCACTCAGAAGCCTCTTCACTTCTTCCTCGGTTGTGTGCACTGTGTCCAGTACATGGTGGTGTGCCCCACCTCTCCGTCTTTCTGGAGCCCCTTCTGTCTCCTTTGTGAACACTTCTTTGAATCTCTTGTTGAGTTCCTCACATACTTCACGGTCATTTCTTGTTGTCTCTCCTCCGTCCTTCCTTAGCCTGATTACCTGGTCCTTGACTGTTGTTTTCCTCCTGATGTGGCTGTACAACAGTTTCGGGTCAGATTTGGCTTTCGCTGCTATGTCGTTTTCATATTGTCTTTGGGCCTCCCTTCTTATCTGTGCATATTCGTTTCTGGCTCTACGACTGCTCTCCTTATTCTCCTGGGTCCTTTGCCTTCTATATTTCTTCCATTCCCTAGCACACTTGGTTTTTTTGCCTCCCTGCACCTTTGGGTAAACCATGGGCTCATCCTGGCTTTTTCATTATTCCTGTTACCCTTGGGTACAAACCTCTCCTCAGCCTCCTTGCATTTTGTTGCTACATATTCCATCATCTCATTAACTGGCTTCCCTGCCAGTTCTCTGTCCCACTGAACCCCGTTCAGGAAGTTCCTCATTCCTATGTAGTCCCCTTTCTTGTAGTTTGGCTTCATTCGTCCTGGCCTTCCTGCTTCTCCCTCCACTTGTAGCTCTACTGTGTATTCGAAGCTTAAAACCACATGGTCACTGGCCCCAAGGGGTCTTTCATATGTGATGTCCTCGATATCTGCACTACTCAAGGTGAATACTAAGTCCAGCCTTGCTGGTTCATCCTCTCCTCTCTCTCTTGTAGTGTCCCTTACGTGTTGGCACATGAAGTTTTCCAGTACCACCTCCATCATCTTAGCCCTCCATGTATCTTGGCCCCCATGTGGATCCAAGTTCTCCCAATCAATCTCCTTGTGGTTAAAGTCACCCATGATCAGGAGCTTTGCCCTGCATGCATGAGCTCTTCTGGCCACTCTAGCCAGTGTGTCAACCATCGCTCTATTGCTCTCGTCGTACTTTTGCCTTGGCCTCCTGCTGTTCTGCGGTGGGTTATACATCACTGCTATTACCACCTTGGGACCTCCAGAGTGAAGCGTTCCCGCTATGTAATCACTTTCTTCTCCGCTGTCTCCTCTCTCCAGCTCATCAAAATTCCAGCGATTTTTGATCAGCAATGCCACTCCTCCACCCCCCCTGTTCCCTCTGTCTTTCCTCAGGATTTGGTATCCCGTTGGAAAGATGGCATCTGTTGTCATACCTGCAAGCTTGGTTTCTGTGAGAGCTATGATGTCCGGTGATGCTTCTTTGACTCTTTCATGCCACTCCTCCCACTTATTTGTTATTCCATCAGCGTTTGTGTACCATACCTTCAGTTTCCTTTCCAACACTGTGGTTTGGGGGGCCTGTGAGGGTGGGAGACCTGGTGGCATACTGTGGGATTCTATAGCTCGGTGTTGGGTGGAGGCTGTGGGTATGGACTGTAGTGTGTGTTGGGATGGTGTGATAGGTTGTATGGTTCTGAGAATAGTTGTGTGTGTGCTTGCCCTTGCTGTTCTGTTCTGCTTTGACTGACCTCTGCTGGTTCCATCCTCGTGTGTGTGTGTGTGTGTGTGTGTGTGTGTGTGTGTGTGTGTGTGTGTGTGTGTGCGTGTACTCACCTAGTTGTACTCACCTAGTTGAGGTTGCAGGGGTCGAGTGAGTGTATGTGTGTGTGTGTGTGTGTGTGTGTGTGTGTGTGTACTCACCTAGTTGAGGTTGCGGGGGTCGAGTCCGAGCTCCTCTGTGTGTGTGTGTGTGTGTGTGTGTGTGTGTGTGTGTGTGTGTGTACTCAGTTAATTATGGTTACAAGGGGTCGAGAATCAGCTCTTGGCCCCGCCTCTTCACTGATCAATGCTAGGTTCTCTCTGTTCCCTGAGCTTTGTCATACCTCGTCTTAAAGTTATGTATGGTTCCTGCCTCCACTACATCACTTGCTAGACTATTCCACTTCCTGTGTGTATGTACTCACCTAATTGTACTCACCTAATTGTGGTTGCAGGGGTCGAGACTCAGCTCCTGGCCCCGCCTCTTCACTGATCGCTACTGGATCCTCTCTCTCTCTGCTTCCTGAGCTTTGTCATACCTCTTCTTAAAACTATGTATGGTTCCTGCCTCCACTACTTCACTTGCTAGGCTATTCCACTTGCTGACAACTCGATGACTGAAGAAATACTTCTTAACGTCCCTGTGACTCGTCCGAGTCTTCAGCTTCCAGTTGTGACCCCTTGTTTCTGTGTCTCCTCTCTGGAACATCCTATCTCTGTCCACCTTGTCTATTCCCCGCAGTATCTTGTATGTCGTTATCATGTCTCCCCTGACCCTTCTGTCCTCCAGTGTCGTCAGTCCGATTTCCCTCAACCTTTCCTCGTACGACATTCCCCTGAGCTCTGGGACTAGCCTTGTTGCAGACCTTTGTACTTTCTCTAACTTCTTGACGTGCTTGACCAGGTGTGGGTTCCAGACTGGTGCTGCATACTCCAGTATGGGCCTAACATACACAGTGTACAGTGTCTTGAACGATTCCTTATTAAGGTATCGGAACGCTATTCTCAGGTTTGCCAGGCGCCCGTATGCTGCAGCAGTTAGTTGTAGATGAATGGTTCAAAGAACCGACACATTGTTAAATTAGACACATGTGCAACTCTTGGGTACCTTTATTGAGAAAACGTTTCGCCACACAGTGGCTTCATCAGTCCATACCAAGGAGAATCTTGAAGAACAGGAGGAGAATGAGGTAATCAGTCCCTCAACCTTGAGTCGATGTGGTCAGTCCATCAATCTTGAATAGAATACGGTATATGAGCGGAGAAGCAGCTTATAAACCGTAGGCAGGAGAGGTGCAGCAGTCATAGTTGGTGTCACATTTGTCCAATGTGGAAGTAGGTCGTGCCCAAGGGTTAGGCAAGCGAAGAATTCCCAAGTATTAAGATCCCAAGAAGTTGCAGTGTCTGACAGGATTGTAGATGAATGGTTGAAAGAGCCGACACGTTAAATTAGACACAGGTGACAAATGTAACACCACCTATGACTGCTGCACCTCTCCTGCCTACGGTATATAAGCTACTTCTCTGCCCATATGCCGTATTCTATTCAAGATTGATGGACTGACCACATCGACTCAAGGTTGAGGGACTGATTACCTCATTCTCCTCCTGTTCTTCAAGATTCTCCTTGGTATGGACTGATGAAACCACTGTGTGGCGAAACG